>NC_089838.1:13673152-13973152 GCF_035609145.1 Eleutherodactylus coqui
ACTTCATATGTAGGGATGTAAGTATAGGGGGTGCAGATGTAACAGTCACGCCTGGCCCTGGTGACACATAAGAAGACCTATGGCAGGAGAAGCCGCTGTTACAGATTTTGCACTGGGGCCCAGGAGCCACAAGTACAGATTGCATGCTTGTGCGCATCTACCATCCTAAACCCATATATAATGCAGACACAATCTAATAGTCATACCAGGTCTACTCAGTGATAGTGATTACAGTGCAGTTAACTTAGTGATCACAGGTGACATCTTCTATCATTCAGTTTTCTTCCCTATCTGGGTCCAGACCACCATGACGACTTCTAGCCATAACTTGCTTCTGTACAAACACACTTTCCCCCCTTTTTACCACTACCCCCATTTCTCAGTGTCTCCCCATGGTAGTAGTGTCCCCTTTGTAATCTCAACAGAGTAGCTATTCTCGGGTGCCAGCGGGGGGAGAGAGTGAGAGAGAGATCTTCCCCCCCATTCCTCCCCGCTCTCCCCCGCCAGCACCCGAACCTTTTGAGACGAGCGGGCAGGTATTCGCATAAGGCACTACTCGCTCAAGTAGTTTGCCTTAGCGAGTATGCTTGCTCATCTCTATTCACAACCTCACAGGGCCACCGTCACTACCCTACCCGGGGCATCCTCGTCCATCAGACGTGTGACAGTCCCACAACTGGTCCATGCTGGACCTCTAGCTTGCAGCCTTTCAGCTCTGTTGCGCTGGTACTCTCCCCCTGAATGTGCCAGGAAATTAGACTTTATTAGTTCCTGCCCCACTCCTAAGTCTTAAGCCTTTCCTTTAGTAACAGAAGGCCTGTGTGCAGCCGTCTACAGGCCCTTCTGTGTACTGCACGTCTACAACCCCTACAAACAAATACTGACCCCTTTGCACCCCTACAAGCAATAGTGTCTCCTCCCTGCCTCCACAAACCAATAGGAGCCCCTGTGTCCTCATATTTAAATAGCAGCGCCTCTGTGCCCTCATGTTCTAATAATGGCCCCTCCATATCCATTATAATTCCATTTTAATAGTGGGCCCTCCATTCCCCAAAAGTCTAATACTGTCTTTCTCTCACTCTTCCTCCTGCTCCCCCGGCTCCCCGCAGCCCACCCGAGCCTGCTCGGATCACTAAGCAGTTACTCGAGAAGAGCGATGCTCACTCGAGTAACTGCCTTACCAAGTAGGCTCGCTCATCTCTACTGTTAACACAAGGCATCCTAGAAATATTAATGAACTAAAACACATTTGCAGGGAGGAATGGTCCAAAATTCCTTCTCAGTGTTGTGCAAATGTTTTCTGTAGTTACAGGAAACTTTTGAGATGTTTGCTGCTAAAGAGAGAACAACAGTACAGGGTAATAAAATCAAGGGTTCACTAACATGATTCTTTTGGCATCACATTTCCGAAATTCTTTTCCTTTCTCACCTTGTATTGGAGCATTGAAACCATTTGATTTTGGGTAATGGATACCCTTGTGATGTGCATTTTATTTCCTGGGTACCGTTTTCAGAATAAGACAATATATCAACAGTTGGAGGACCTGGAACACATCGGTAACAGATCATTAGAGTCTCACTCACAATAGAACAGGCAGAAGGCAAACATTAGTAGGGTAGGGGTCTGAGTTTGTTGGTAAAGTTCTGTCAGTTTAGGTTGTAACCATTTACTAAACCGCAGGATACATGTCTGGGGCGATCAGCCGACTTCGGTCCCCCTAGCCAATTCCAAAAAAGTTGGGACGCCGTGTAAAGCGTAAATAAATGTAAAGAAAAAAAGAGAATACAAGGATTTGGAAATCTAACCATGACCAGGGTATGCCAGACTCACCACCGGCATCTCACTATTTACTACCCCAAGAATTAGTCAGGACCACTTTTGATTGGAAATTTTTTGGCCACAGCAGCCATTTATTAAAAAAAAATAAAAGACATTACAAGTTAAAAACATACGGGGAGCAGGCCCTTGGAGACCCAACCAAAAACTAAGGGTCTGGCACATAATACATAACAAAACGCACCTGGCCTCCAACCGTACTCCTGGCTCGGAGACACCACTAGCCCCCCCCTCCCCCCCCACTGGGAGGCTAGAAACAACATTTTTTACAGGCCACCCGGAATCCCTTCCCTGGCCTTCGCCACCGCACCAGACCCAACCAAAATACCAGTAGGGTGATAATTGCTCCAGGTGAGGCCGCCCCCACCATAACTCCTTCCACCCAATATAAAACCTGCCTCCAAGGACCCCCCCCCCCCCCGCCCGCCAAGCTGCCATGACATTATCAACATCCTAGACAACACTCAAACCAGAAAACCTTTTCTCCTCCCTACCTGTCACCGATTAACCCCTTTAAATGTTGTTATGTATGGGAGGGTGGGTGGGACTCACTAATTTCTTGCGAAATATGGGGCTCCCGCCCAAATTAACCCCTTTTATGCCTTCCTCCCCACTAACCCCCCTTACCAGCTTATCCAATCCCTCAGCTACCTAGTCAACCTGACCACTGCCCCTACCGCACCCAAATATTAACCCTTCCTATGCCTCCCTGCTTTCCCTGCCAACCCTGTCATGCAGGACCTACACCTATGTGCCTCTTCATGGCACGTTCCGGTCCTTACCTTATTTTGTTTACAATGGAACATAGAACACCAATCAGAAAGTGAAAGTGGAGAACTTACTGTACATCCTTATCACAAAGGTCAAGGTCGCATCAGTTTGTGAATTGTTTACAGAGAAAGTGTACGTTCCATTCTCATTTCCATTCAGACGATTCAGGGTCAGGATGTTTTTTTTCCTAAGAAGAAAGTGCAAAAAGTGTAAGAGCGCAATCTTGTCTTCAAATGAGAAAATAATCCCAAATCTCCGCTAATTCCATTCTGATCTATTGAAACAGAATCTTTAAAAAAAACGAGCTTCTTGTGTTTCTGCTACTAATTTACCTAAACCTGATATTTCCAGCTCAGTGCATGGTGCCACAATAACTCCTACGTAACTCGCCCGCTATCTTGGGGTCATAATTGACTTTTACTCCTTATATTAAGTCTCTGCTCGCTCATGTTACCCGCACGTTAACAACATCCCCAGAATCTGATTTCTTTTGTTATTGTTTTCCTGATTCATTCCCATCTTGATATCTTCCCCTCACTAAACTTTCCTTACTCCAATCTACGCCTAATGCAGCAGCTGAGCTCATCCTTCTGTACTACAAAAATGCCTCCACCCTGTGCCAGTCACTACACCAATGCTTCTGTAACGTCCCGCAACAACCAAGGCACGACACTGAGGAGCTGGCGGGGTAGAGTTGGCACTTGTCACGATGGCTCTACCAAACTTTTCCCCAGAGGGACGCGTACGGCATAAGCCAAGGCACCGCTGGACCTCTTCTAGGTAACGCTAGGACAGCGGTTACCTATATAGATGTGTAGTCGACGAAAGACGTTGTCACTCGTGACGCCACCGTTCCTTCACACCGTTGGTTGTCCGGCGGAGAAAATAACAGAGTTCACACACAATGAAAATTAAATACCTAAATCACTGCGAACAGGCAGCGACTGGAGCTTTACTTCTTTAACCCCTTCCCGCTCCAGGACGTACATTTACGTCCTGGAGCATCGGGGCGACCTCTCTTCATACAGCACAGGACGATTGTAGCTATTAACCCTTTAAATGCCGCTGCCAATACTGACAGCGGCATTTAAATCCGTTCGAGGGTCCCATACAGCGGGAGATCGGGGGAGCCGTGCAGGTGTCATGGCAGCCGGGGGCCTTCTGAAAGGCCCCAGAGCTGCCTTAGCAGACTGCCTATCAAGCCATCCCCGTGGGGGGGGGGGGCTTGATAGACTGCCTGTCAAATTGCTATAGCATTACGTCATATTGCAGGAGCAATCAAAGCATCGCACGTTGTAGTCCCCCAGGGGGGGGGGGCTTAAGAAGAAAGTGAAAATAAGATCAATAAAGTTATATTAATTGTAAAAAAAAAAGAAGTTGTAAAAGTTTAAATCACCCCCCTTTTGCCATAGCTATAATAAAAAATCTACATCATTAAAGAAAAATACATATTTGGTATTGCCGCATTCGTAAAAGTCCGATCTATCAAAGTGCATTATTTACCCCGCAGGGTGAACATCGTCCGAAAAAAAATAAAGAACGCCAGAAATGCATTTTTTCAGGTACCCTGTCTCCCAGAAAAAACGCAATAAAAGCGATCAAAAAGTCGTATATATTCCAAATTGGTACTAACGTATACTACAGGACATCCCGCAAAAAATGAGCCCTCGCTGAACTATGGCGATGGGAAAATAAAAAAATGATTGTGCGCAGAAGATGGCGGCAGAAAATAATTTAAAAAAATTAAATGCCTTTGAAAAACAAAGTAGTACAGTAAAAAAAAAACTATACAAGTTTGGTATCGTAGTAATCGTACCGACACATAGAATAAAGTTATCATGTCGCTTTTGTTACAGTTTGTGCGCCGTAGAAACAAGACGCACTAAAAATGGTGGAAGGTTGTTTTTTTTTTCCTTTTACTTCACTTAGAATTTTTAAAACGTTTTTCAGTACATTATATGGTAATTTAAATAGCACCATTGAAAAATACAACTCGTCCCGCAAAAAACAACAAACCCTCCTACAGCGACGTCGATGGATAAATAAAGGAGTTACGATTTTTTTGAAGGGGGGAGGAACAAACGAAAATGAAAAAAAAAAGGGGGGCCGCGTCATTAAGAGGTTAAAGATAACTTTCACACACCAGTGCAGGAATAACAGTTGAGCAAGGTCAGGGAGGAGAACACAGGATGACACCGGGACTACAATCCTAGTTATCTGTATGACTCTGATCTTGGACAAACACACTCCAGGACACAGGATGACACCGGGTCTACAGTCCTAGTTATCTGCATGACTCCACTCCTGGACACACACGCTCCGGGACACAGGATGACACTGGGCCTACAGTCCTAGTTATCTGCATGACTCCACTCCTGGACACACACACTCCGGGACACAGGATGACACCAGGCCTACAGCCCTAGTTATCTGTATGACTCCGCTCCTGGATAAACACACACTCCGGGACACAGGATGACACCGGGCCTACAGCCCTAGTTATCTGTATGACTCCGCTCCTGGACACACACACTCTGAGACACAGGATAAAAACGGGCCTACAGGCTGGGTTATCTGTAAGGCTCTGCTCTTGGACATGCACACTGGAGGTGGAAAGAACCCTCTGCTGACACTCACTTGTAGACGGAACACTGCACGGTGGGCTCCTTACTTCCACTCACTCAAGGTAGGGGTCCTGGGATGGGGATATCAGGATACCTCTCCTCGGCTTCCATTCTTCACCACATGAGGGTTGAAGGTACCCTCATGTGGCCGGCACTCCCACTCCACACTCTACCGTCGAAGCAATGGAACTCTGCACCAGACAGACTGACTGACTACACCTTTTGGCTTCCACTCATATTTATATCATACATACCCACGTGACAAGACACTTTGATACATTTTCCAGACATATCCCAGACAGTCACAGACATTAACCTCTTGCATGCTGCAGCTGTGGAATACACATAACTAATTATGACAATTTGCACAGTGCATCCACATTAAAGACAATTATGGAGGGGCCAGATATATAGACTTTGGGCCACTGGACTTCCACCCTGTGCCAGTCACTGCACCAAATCTAGTTCCCTGTCCACCCACTGCACCAATGCTTCCACCCTGTGTGAGTTACTGCACTGGTTTCCCATCATCCACCAAGGTGTGGTCAGGGGAGGGGTTAGGGGCGTGGCTTATCACAAGATAATTTTTACTTCCATCATTTTAAAAAGGACAGGAACATTTAAAAAACAAAGCAGAGAGTAACACTGGAGCGCTGGATGAGCTATTGATATACATTATATTTAAAATTAACATACTGCGAAATTAAATCCACCACCACATGTTAATATCCGCACAGGTTTTGTGCAGTTTTTTATTCACAGCATGTGGACGAAATTTTCAAGATCTCATCCATTTAGCTGCTACAGCTACTGTAAATTCCACAGCAAATCCACCCCATGTAGTACTAGTGACCCCCTATATTGGTGACCCCAGTAGTAATAGTGACTCCTATTGCGGCCTCAGTAGTAATAGTGACCCTTATTGCAGCCCCAGTAGTAATTGGGTCCCTCATTGCTACCCTAGTAAAATTAGGGTTCCCTATTGTCGCCCTAGTAGTAATAGCGTCCCCTATAGTGGCCTCAGTAGTATTAGCGTCCCTCATATTTGCCCCAGCAGTAATAGCAACTCCCACAGTGGCCTGTGACCGCTACAGGGGGGTCTGTATTAATTTAGAGATATGATCAAATGGGTCTAATGCACTCAGTGCTGGCCTCAGGTTAAATGGCACCCTGTGCAGAATTTTTTTGGTGCCCCCATCATTGGAAAAATACCATAGATATTGCAGCAATAGGCTGTCTGCCTGTATTCTTTTGCAAAAAGCAGCAAGTTAGCAGTAAACTCGCACCATAACCAAGTTCACTGAATAAATACTGTACTAGAACCATGCTAATAACATAAATACAGCACCAGAACCAATCTCATAATATAAAAGCAACACCAGAACCAATCTCATAACATACAATCCGATTTCCCAAAAAGTTGGTCTGCTGTGTAAAATGTAAAGAAATGTAAAGAAAAATAGAATGCAATGATTTAGAAATCTTATATCCATATTTTATTCACTACAGGACACCTCATTGCATTTAAATAATGAACTTATTTAAAAAATTGATAGCAGGAACACATCTCACAAACGTTGGGACAAGGTAACAAAACGCTGGAAAATTTACTGGAACTAATGAAAAACAGCCGAAGGGTCAATTTTCTTCAAAGTCACATGACTGTGTGTAAAAAGGTCATGTTAGGTTAGAGTCATTCAAAAGGAAAGATGGTCAGAGGTTCACACAATCTGCGAAAAAACTGTCTAAAATTGAGGAACAATTTCAGAAAAATGTTCCTCAATGTAAAATTGTGAAGACTTTGAATATCCCACCATCTACAGTACATAATATCAAAAGATTCAGAGAAATTCATGTGCACAAGGGGCAAGGCTGATGGTCAATATTGGATGCTAAAGATCTATGGGCCCTCAGGCATCAATGCATTAAAAACAGGCATGATTCTGTAATGTAAATTACTGGTTGGGCTCAGGAATACTTCCAGAAATCATTGTCTGTGAGCAAAGTTCATCATGCAATCCACAAAGGCAAGTTAAAGCCGCATCATGCAAAGAAGAAGCCATATATCAGCACAATACAGAAATGCCGACGTCTTCTCTGGGCCAAAGCTCATTTAAAATGGACTGCGGCAAAATGGAAAACTGTTCTGTGATCAGGTGAATCAAAATGTGAAATTCTTTTTGAAAACCATGAACGTCGTGTCCTGCGGATTCAAGAGGAGAGCAACCATCCAGCTTGTTATTAGCACACAATTCTGCATCTCTGATGGTGTAGGGTTTCATAACTTATACTGTATATCTTTAAAGGCACTATAGATGCTCAGCGGTACATAGGTTTCAGAAGAACATATGCTCCCATCCAGAGAACGTATCTTTCAGGTAAAGCCTTCCATATTTTAGCAAGAAGATGCTAAACCACATACTGCATCCATCACAACAGCATGGCTTCACAGAAGGAGAGTCCGGGTGATGAACCGGCCGCCGGCAGTCCAGACCTTCCACCAATAGAAAACAGTTGTCCTATTATGAAAGAAAGACCAAGCAAACACAACCGAGGACTGCTGAGCAGCTATAAGCCTACATCAGACAAGAATGGGACAAATAAACTCCAGCCATTGGTCTTCTCACTTCCCAGACTTCTAAAAAGAAGAGGCTCTGCTGCACAATGGTAGACAAGGCCCTGGCCCAACTTTTGTAAGATCTGTTGCTGCCATTAATTTCTAAACTATTTTTTTTTTAAAATGTAATGGAAAAATATTTCCCTTTCTGATTGGTGTTCTATGTTTCATTATGAATAAAATATGGTTAGATTTCCAAATAATTGTATTCTCTTTTTTTCTTTACATTTATTAACACTTTACACAGCGTCCCAACTTTTATGGAATTGGCCAGGAGGACCGAAGAGGGCCAGCCACCATCCTTCTGGTGCCTTCTCCTATAAGCTGGCACCCTGAACAACTCGCAAATAGTTTAGGCGAGTCACGTATGCACTACTCGTGATACAAATCCCTTTGATTAGTGCCTGATGTCACTAGTGATCAAGTATAACATACTGTAGCTAACATGTCTGAAGTTGCACATCATACGCTAATAGATCATATCAATGGACATTGACATCAAACCTGTAAGGTCCCTTGTCCTCCAGTTTTGCTAGAGAACTAACTTCCGTTGTATTGCCAGCATTGTTGTGTAGCCATTTCCAGGACAGTTGACTTGGGTAAGCTTCTATATTCACCATCAGTTGCACACTGTCACCCGTGAATAATGTAATACTTCTGTTCTGGGATGTTGAGACGTTCACAAAGGCTTTTTCTATAAAGTAAAACAATGGATTTCTCATTGACAGCTTAAGTCAGAAGAATCGTCCAACTTTTTGTATTATCAGTACCATAATCATTAGTGGTAGTCTCACATGCCACTCATTAAAATGTCCTGAACAGGGGTCATATTTACCTATAGGCCCTAGTGGAAGATGTCTGCTAAAGAAAAATTCGACATATCAAGAATTTTCTATTAACCTAGGAATGTCTTTGGGATCCACCGATCGCTTGTACAATGCTAAAATCACAGAGGTGAGAGAACAAATGTACAAAGACATAACTCACAGAAAAAGGAGCCAAAATATGCATCCCCTGAACGTTGCAGGACAGGCTCAATCACCATGTTCCTTAACAGCATGCAGGGGGCTAGATTGCAATAAGAGACAGCAATTGTTCAGTGCAGACTAAACTGCAGCCGCACACCTCAAACCAAGTTGGAGAAGGGGTGACTGCAGACAAAACAGTCTGCACATGTGAACCGATACCAAAAATGTCAGCCATGGATAAGTGCGCCACACTATACAGGAGTACAAGCCATACGGGCAAAGCAGTGGATTGTCTTGTATTTCCACAGTGCACCACACTGGCATGACACCCCGGCTGCCTCAGCATCTATAGCAGACCACAAGAAATACTGATAACTGTGGGTGTTAGTAAGCATTTTGGCCAAGACACATAAGCTGATGTGCCACGGTAAGGCCACCCCGTGCACGTCAGAACTTGCACTATCTCACTATTAACTAGATTAAAATCATAGAGGTGAAAGAAAAAATGTACAAAGACAAAACTCACAGAAAAGGAAGCCAAAATATGCATCCCCTGATACATTGCAGGTCTATTGTGTCCAATTTGGTTCAAGGTGTGTGGCTGCATTTTAATCTGCACTGAACAATTGCTGTCTCTTATTGCAACCTGTCCCTTTCCATCATATCAAGGAACATGGTGATTGAGCCCGTCCTGCTATATATCAGGGGAAGCATACTTGGCTTCCTTTTTTGTGAGTTATGTCTTGTACAATGCTCCGTGCGTATTCTAGCACTTGTAGGAGCTTACCTTATTACCTATAACTTATTACCTATGACTTGGAGGTTTGCTGAAGTTCTGTTGGATCCCCCATTGTTTCCAGCAATGCAGGTATAGTTCCCGCTGTCTTCAAATGACACATTTTGAATAGTTAGGATAGACGTTGTAGTCCATACATCACCTAGAAGATTATGTTCTATCTGTACTCTTGGAATGTTCTACAAGACAAAGCATACAATTACTCACAATTACCTATTTTCTCTTCACAGGAAAACATTATTGCATATTCAGTGCCGGCCGAAGGGCTCCTGCCCATTTGCTGCAGAATCCGCGGTGGGCATCTGCACCATGGATCCACAGCAAATACCGTCCATAGCATGCTATGGGAAATCGATTCTTCCTGCACACTTGTGGAAACCAAGCGAAGGAAAAATCGCAGCATGCTCCATTTTTCCGCAGATTCTGCGTGGACAGCTTCTATTGAAGTCAATGGAAGCCATCCAATCCGCGTCCTTTCCTCAATGACATTGCGGAAAGGTCTCGGATTTTGGGTTATCGCTAGGCGATGACGCGGCAAAAGCAGGAGTTTGAAAAAAAAATCTGTACTGCGCATATCAGATGGTGAACCATGCGGACCATCTGACGTACAGATTGAAAACTGAAAGTACATGTGTGTGGACACCCCTGCTCCCAGGGCCGGATTCCGCTGTTAGATTCCGCATGTGCAGGCGACCTTAGGTCAGATGGCACTTTGTGCGGAAATTTATTTTTGTGCCCTTCGCCAATCATAAGAAAAAAAACAATATTTTCTGCACTGATAGACAGTCTGTCTGTATTTTACTTGGACAGAAAGTGGCAAGATAGCAGCGCAACCACACTAGATCAGCTCAGTGAATAAATACAGTAGCATCCAAGTTCATAACATAAATATAGCACCAGAACCGATCTCATAAGATAAATACAGTAACAGAACCAAACTCACATCATTGATACAGTACTAGAACCAAGCTCACAACATAAATACAGCACCAGAATAGCTTAGAATATAAGTACAGCACCAGAACCAAGCTCATAACATAAATACAACACCAGAACCAAGCTCTGCACATAAATACAGCACCAGAACCAAGCTCAGCACATAAATACAGCACCAGAACCAAGCTCTGCACATAAATACAGCACCAGAACCAATCTCTGCACATAAATACAGCACCAGAACCAAGCTCTGCACATAAATACAGCATCAGAACCAAGCTCTGCACATAAATACACTATCAGAACCCAGCTCTGAACATAAATACAGTCCCAGAACCAAACTCATAACCAAAATACACTATGTGTTCCAAGCTCATAACATAAATAAAGCAAAGTAAAGTACCCGAAAAAGTTCATAACCTAAATGCACAACAAGTACTAAGCTTAAAACATAAATACAGCACCAAAGCTCATAACTTAGATAAAGCACCAGAAGCAAGATCAGCACATAAATATTGCACCAGAACCAAGCTTACAACATATATTATGACTCCAAGCTCATAGCAGAAATACAACAACAGAAAAAAGCTCGTAACATAAACACAGCACCAAAAACAAGCTTTACGCATAAATACAGCACCAGGTCCAAGCTCTGTACATAAATACAGTCCCAGAACCAAACTCATAATGTAAAAAGCACCAGAAAAAGGATCACAACATAAATACCCCATGAGCATTAAGCTCATAATAGAAATACAGCACCAGAACGAAACTCATAACAAAGATACACTAGTTCCAATCTCATAACATAAATACAGCACCAGAAAAAGCTGATAACATAAAAACACCACAAGTACCAAGATCGTAACATAAATACAGCATCCGAACCAAACTCAACATATAAATATAGCATCAGAACCAATCTTACAACATAAATACACCAAGAGCACCAAGCTCATAAGATAAATACGGCACCAAAACCAAGCTACACACATAATTACAGCACCAGAACCAAGCTCTGAACCTAAATGCAGTCCCAGAACCCAACTCTTCACATAAATAAAGCACCAGAACTGAACTTATAACAAAAATACGCCATGAATACCAAGTTTATAACATAAATACAGCAGCAGAACCAGACCAATATAATGCATTGGCAGGAAGAAAGCAGCACACTGTCATTTGTAGGTTCATATGTGTCTTCCACATCAAGAAGTGCAGTTTATGGAAAGCAGCCAGTCACTGTTTGTTACATTCATTCCAAGTTATAAGTAGTAAAAGAGGATAAAAAAACCTGTAATATGTCTGGAGGGAGAACCCTTATTAGGCTCCTGTCCACGGGCGGGGTTTCATTGCGTTCCCCGCGGCAATAATCCGGTTGCAGGGAATGCAGTGAACGCTCTCCATTGCGTTGCTATGGAGAGAGCTTCCCCCTGTCCATGAGCAAAGAATCATTGCTATTCTCTGCTGGCGGGTGGCAAATCGCAGCAGGCTGCGAATTCACCGCGATTCTCCGCAGTCAGTCAGATAGGCTGATGGCGGAGATCCGTCTGCTGGCTCCTGCTTCCGGTTGGCGGTATCCTGTGGCGGATCTCCGCCATGGGATACCTCAACCCCCTTGGACAGGCAGCCTTACAGAGGGCTGTATGACAGTGTTGGGAGATACCTAGCATGCTGCACCTTCTAGTACTGCTTTGTTCTCCATCCAGATCATAGCACAATTAGGGCGCGCTCACATGACCGTAGTTGGCCAACATATTCTGCGCAAATTTTTTGTATGCATAATACGCTCTGCTAAAAGCCCAGCGATTTATATTAACCCATTCACACCTGCCTTTTAGCATGCACAAAAAAAATCCCATGACCTATTTTGATGTGTAATATGAACGATTATCATAGTATGATGCATATTATGCATGTAAAAACAATATGTACATACGACGCAGGTTAAATACGCTTGTCCGAGTGAACCCTCAGGCTCCATTTTTAGTTGAGTCCATCTCTCACCACCATGTCACTTGGTTTAGAGATAACACTGTATTGTAATCAGCTACACCATGCATGCTTATCGGTTCACTATTGATCTATACCCCCACTGGTAAATGGGATAAAGAGCATTATGTAGTATTAAGTGGGCGTGGCTACCCCACCTCTGACATAGGAGAGGGGAGGGCCAGCTGAGCCTGTGCTGATCAGTGCTGGCAACACCCCCCTAGCCACAAATCTCAGTGGAGAACTTGAGGCAGAGCAAGAATGAGGCTTTTTAAGTGCATCAGAATGAAAACTCAAAGCAAAAAAACAGATAAGTGTATCATTATTTTCTGCGGGGACTTTGTAAGATATGTGTGGATTGATTTTTCATGCATGGCCTTTAAAGGGTAATTCCGGGCACAGATTAGCATTTTAAAATCAAATGCACATCATCACAATAAGTCATTCTGTTTTGGGCTCACTGTACCCGGTTTAGCTATTTTTTTCTTTTCCACCTATGTCACATGACCCTCCGCCTGAAAAATATCTGCACTTCCTTTGACATCTTGTCCTCATTTTCTACTTCCTGCTCTGTCCATAGTCTCCAACATCCTGTGAGCAGTGCATGATGGGAGGACAGGGGTGGAAGCATTGCACTGTCTTGCTCATGTGCAGTTCAAGGTGGCGGAATCTACCCTGCGCATATTTGGTATTTCAGCCGCACTTCAGTAGCGGTGAGCGATTCCAGCGACCTGATTGGTTGTTGTGTACACCCCTCCCCCTCTGGAGATGTGCAAGAGTGGGCGGCCCGTTAAATAAGCAGCAGCACGGCCGTAGGAGGGTCAGCAACTAACCCTAACCCCTAACCGTAACCCCAACCCTAAACCCTAACACTAAACTCTAAACCTAACCCTAAACCTAACCCTAAACCCTAACCCCAAACCCTAACCCCCCGCAGGTCTCGTGAAGTGGCACTCGTGCACATCTCCAAAGGGGGGGGGGGGTGTACCCAACAACCAATGAGGTCGCTGGAATCGCTCACCGCTACTGAAGTGCGGCTGAAATACAATATATGCCTTCCCTGCAGGCTCTCTCTGGCACTCTCAGTGAGAGGAAGTCTGATGTTGGTAAGTTGCAGGACCGGTGAGCTGGAGGCGGAGCTACAAGCTCTATGCATGCTGGAAGTTGTAGGTAATGGTCGGTTGCTCACCAAATCCATCCGCAGCTCCGCATATTGTCTAAAACCCCCAATAATGTGAAGAAAAACATGAAAACATTGCATGGTGGGTACTGACTTTTTTTGTGGTGTTCTCCCAATGAACGCTATTTCTTGCGTTACTTTTTGCGGTGCAGGTAGTGATGAAATCTTCACCTCGGATTCGGATATGTTTGTAGGTCAGAGATACAGAAGGGAGGATTTCCTCTAAACAAAAAAAAAACATTTCAATGCATTTTTTAGCTGTTGGATTAATTAAAAAAGCAGTCTGGTCAGAGTTCTGTTAATGCAGAGCGTGCGGCACCGGTGCCCTCAGATGCCGCTGCCACACAGCTGCAAGGCAGCAGAGACGTTTACAGCTATTCTGAATCCACCCTAACCCGGATGCACAGCAGCATATGTGCATTTACACCACATTTTGGCGCATCGGTCGTTGATCATTTGCAGACGACTGCATTTTTTATTGTAGTCTTGGACTCCTGCAGCCTCCCCGCCCCCTGCTGGCCGCTCTGTGAGCGAGCCAGCGATACTAGCTCCCCTGCAACAGCACGGAAGCGAATCTATGTGGGGACGCGTGTCAGGCATCGTTTGAAGGAACTCTTTGCCTCTAAATGCGTATCCTTAGCTGTCGCTTTACATAATAAAGATAAATTAAAGTTTATCTGCTTGCTAAAAAAATTTTTATTGGAAGTTTGCACCGTGTACCAGTTTTTTTTTTTTTTTAAAGTTGTCCTAAACAATACTTTACACTCACCCCTCAGTGAGAGACATCCACCTGGTTGGCAGCCCCTTCATTAGATTTTCACCCTAGGCCCCCTGTCCACAATCGTGAATTCGCCGGCGGTAAATCGACGGCGAATCACGCAGGCTGAATCTTTCCATAGCGTCCAGCCCCCTGTCCACGAGCGGAGAATCATTACGATTCTCTGCTCACGGCTGGCAATTTGCAGCATGCTGCAAATTGCCCCGATTCTCCGCGGTCAGCCTATTTGTCAGATAGGCTGACCTGCTGAGAACCGTGTGCCGGTTCCTGCTCTCGGGCGGCGGCACCCGCGGCAGGGATCCGCTGCGGGATACCGCAATGCCCGTGGACAGGGGGCCTTAAGGCCCACTTAGACCCAACGATTCTCATTAAAAGACGTCTTTTGAGCGAGAATCATTGGGTCTAACTGCATGGACATCATGTAGAGATGAGCGAGCGTACTCGTCCGAGCTTGATACTCGTTTGAGTGTTAGCGTGTTTGAGATGCTCGTTACTCGAGACGAGTACCACGCGATGTTCGAGTTACTTTCACTTTCATCTCTGAGACGTTAGCGCGCTTTTCTGGCCAATAGAAAGACAGGGAAGGCATTACAACTTCCCCCTGCGACGTTCAAGCCCTATACCACCCCCCTGCAGTGAGTGGCTGGTGAGATCAGGTGTCACCCGAGTATAAAAATCAGCCCCTCCCGCGGCTCGCCTCAGATGCGTTGTGAGATAGCTGAGGGACAGTGCTGCTGGTGCCGGAGCTGCTGTAGGGAGAGCGTTAGGAGTTAGTGTAGGCTTCAAGAACCCCAACGGTCCTTCTTAGGCCATAGAAATCGCAGATCGCACCTATCTGCGATCTGCGATTTCTGTTCTCTTCTCTATATGCGCTCAATGGGGCCGGCGGCAGCAGCTCCGACCCCATTGAGAACATATAGAAGACAAATCATTCTTCTCTGCCACAGCTGTAACAGCTGTGGCAGAGAAGAACGATGTTTGCCCATTGAATTCAATGGAGCCGGCAATACAGCAGGTTCCACTGAAAGCAATGGGCTGCCGACGTGCGCGGGATGAATTGTCGGGAAGGGCTTAAATATATAAGCCCTTCCCTGCAATTCATCCAGAAATGTGTTAAAAAAAAAAATATATATATATATATATATACTTACCTTGTCCCGGCAGACGGAGTTCAGCCGCGGCGGCCGGCAGTGTGTGTGAAGGGGGTTTGAGTCAGACTCAGCACTGAGCCAAACAGGGGGCAGGTCTGACTCACACCCCCTTCACACCCACTGTAGGCCGGCCGCGCTGAACTCCGTCTGCCGAGACAAGGTAAGTATATACCGGCGTATAAGGCGACGGGGCGTATAAGACGACCCCCCAACTGTCACCTTATACGCCGGGAATACAGCGGAGCAAAAAATAAAAATCATTACTCACTTCCCCCGGCGTTCTGCGGCGCTGCTGCAGGATGTCGCTCCCTCCTGGTCCCTGGCAGAGCATTGCTTTCTGGACGCAGGGCTTGAAATCCCCGCCTCCAGAAAGCTACTGTAATTAGCTAACACACGCCGTCAGCCAATCACAGCCATTCAATGACATCATTGTCATTGGCTGTGATTGGCTGAAGGCACGTGTGTTTTCTGGAGGCGGGGATTTCAAGCCCTGCGTCCAGAAAGCAATGCTCTGCCGGGGACCAGGAGGGAGCGACATCCTGCAGCAGCGCCGCAGAACGCCGGGGGAAGTGAGTAATGATTTTTATTTTTTGCTCCGCTGTATTCCCGGCGTATAAGGTGACAGTTGGGGGGTCGTCTTATACACCCCATCGCCTTATACGCCGGTATATACGGTATATTTTTTTTATTTTTACACATTTCTGGATGAATTGCAGGGAAGGGCTTCTATATTTAAGCCCTTCCTGACAATTCATCCCGCGCACGCCGGCAGCCCATTGCTTTCAGTGGAACCTGCTGTATTGCCGGCTCCATTGAATTCAATGGGCTAACATCGTTCTTCTCTGCCACAGCAGTTACTGCTGTGGCAGAGGAGAACGATCTTTATGCTGACAGTGCGGGGGGGGGGGGCACTCTTGCCGCTATTGTGGCTTAATAGTGGGACCTGTGAACTTGAGATGCAGCCCAACATGTAGCCCCTCGCCTGCCCTATCCGTTGCTGTGTCGTTCCCATCACTTTCTTGAATTGCCCAGATTTTCACAAATGAAAACCTTAGCGAGCATCGGCGATATACAAAAATGCTCGGGTCGCCCATTGACTTCAATGGGGTTCGTTACTCGAAACGAACCCTCGAGCATCGTGATAATTTCGTCCCGAGTAACGAGCACCCGAGCATTTTGGTGCTCGCTCATCTCTAACATCGTGCAGTTTTCATTAATGAGTCGTTCATCGTTGTCTTTCAGCTAGCTGAAAGACAACGATGAGTCTCATCAGTGCCGTGCAGGGAGTTCACAGTGGGATACCGCTGATACTATTGTTTCAGCTGGTATCCTGCTCGGAGAACACAGCCAGAGTATGAAGAAGACAAGAAGTCCAGCTGTGTTCTGCATACCCCGTTTGGAGCGCTCAGCTGTATATCAGCTGTGTGCTCTGTGAACACAGCAGGAGTATGTAGAAGACAGCGCTCCAGTTGTCTTCTGTATACCCCACTGTACACCAGCTAAGCGCTCCGTGAATACAATAGGTGTGCAAAAGACAGCGCTGCAGTTGTGTTCTGTATACCCCGCACAAAGCGCTCAGCTGTACAGCAGCTGAGCGCTCCGTGAACATAGTAGTATGCAGAAGACAGCACTCCAGCTGTTTCTGCATACCCCGCTCGGAGCGCTCAGCTGTATACCAGCTGAGCACTTCGAGAAGACAACAGCTGTAGGCAGAAGATAGTGGTCCCGCTTGTCTTCTGCATACAGTGTGAGCTTCATTTACGCATTTATGCAAAGTGAATGCTCAAAACTGTCACTCAAACTGCCATCTGAGCGAATTTTGAGCGATCATCTTGCCGTGTAAATGCACACAACGATTATCGCTCAAAAGATGTCTTGTGGACAACTTTTGAGTGATAATTGTTGTGTCTAAATGGGCCTATATTCCTGATTCATAACCTTATTGAGTCCTCCAAATCTTGTACAAATACGTACAAACAGGAAAAGGATGGGCAGCTCAATCCTAAGCTACCCATCCTTTTCCTGTCTGTACGTGACCGCTGGGCCCCAGGTAAGATGGATGGGTGGGTGCAGCCTGCAGAATTAGGTGGATATATCTGTTCATTATTATTTTAGCTTCCAAACACCTTAGGGATGGAGGAGGCGCGTTGATGGCACAGAAGGGGAGGGGCAATGGTGAGTGGGTGGTCCATTTTAATACACTTGCACTGGGCCCACTAGGGTATTAAAACAACCCTACCCGTAGAGATGAATGGCACGTTCAACTACCACTCCATTCATTCCAGGGGACAAAGGATCTCCATTCTTGTTATTGATGGAGTCCCACCCAACCTCTGGATTGGGGACAAGTTAAAACTCCTTTAACATTTTCTTACATCTTTACTGCTCAGGTGTTTTAATGTCATTTTTATTATATTACCTTTCTGGATGTAAATCTTTATCGGGCGGATCATCATTTTGATGCCATTCACTTCAGCAACACACTTAAATTTACTCCCATTAAGATCCGTCTGCACTTTCGGGACTGTAAAGCCTTTTTTCGCATCAAATTGTATATTTAGACTTTTTCCGGAATAGTCTAAAAGTTCAGGGGAAACGGCAGAGTCTGGAATTGAGGGATCTGTTAACAGACATGGAATCAAGGCATCTTGGCCTTCATTGAAACTCACAACTGCCCCTGATAGGCAATTCCAGTAGTTTGATGCATCTGTGAAAGGAAGCAGGGAAAGATTATAAATACTGATACTTAAAGGGGTTATATGTAGAGATGAGCGAGCGTACTCGCTAAGGCAAAGTATTCCAGCAAGTAGTGCCTTATGCGAGTACCCGCTCGCTCGTCTCTAAAGATTCGGGTGCAGGCGGGGGAGAGCGTGAGTTGCGGGAGTGAGAGGGGGGGAGAGAGTGAGAGAGAGTTCTCCCCCCCGTTCCCCGTTCCTCCTCGCTCTCCCCCGCCGCTCCCCGCCGGCACCCGAATCGTTTGAGACGAGTGGGCAGGTACTCGCATAAGGCACTACTCGCTTGAGTGGTTTGCCTTAGCAAGTACGCTCGCTCATATGACATTAGAAATACAAAATGTCCCTCTGTGATGGATGCAGGGTTTAATAAATGTTTCCCATGGGTTGTGAAAGCATATCCCCCTTTGGTGTTTTTCCTGTTTTGTTGCATTGAGTTGGTTGTACCATTAGATTTATACAACATGCCAACAGTTTTGAAGGTATATTTCTTTCTCTGTGACATACGCAATAATTTAGAGAACGTTAATGTACTTAAATGTGCATTCATTCACCCTTGGACAGTCAAAACTTTCATCATCATCATAGGCTATCACTCGTGGCCGGGCATGATTGTCTTCCAAGTATGGGGGCTTTGCGCTGGGTCTGTAGACGACTATAGAGACCTATTCTTGATCCGAAAGTTCTTTCACAGTGGGGACTTCGGTTTCCAAGAGGAAGGTGGTCCTGACAAGAGTTGGCTTGACGAGCTTTCCTCTTGATATGTTTCTCTTTTGCCCTCCATTCATGCCTCCTCGAAATGCACATTGCTGTTGGTAACGGCTGACCCCCACATTGAGCGCTCGCGGGCTTCCCAGTTCTCGATGTCTATGCCACAGTTTTTAAGGTTAGCTTTAAGCCCATCTTTAAGTCCACAAACTTTTTGTCCTTGAGTTGAGAGTATACTAATTGCTTTGGGAGACGGCAATCGGGCATTCCCACAATGTGGCCAGTCCAGCGAAGGTGATGGCGAAGGATCAGCACTTCAGTGCTGGTGGTCTTTGCTTTGTCCGCCTGTCTTCCCAGGAGATTTACAGGATTTTTCGAATGAATAGCTAAGGGCAGTGTGTCATTGGCTGAGTGCTCAGCCAATAGCTAAGCAGTAGCTGCTATTGGCTGAGGCCTCAGTCAATCTGCACAGCCCTTTCAGACTGCTGAAAGAGCTTAATAGTAGTGCAGGGGAGCCACCAGGAGGACGCGTCTGACCGCCAGACAGGTGAGTAAATTTTTTATTTTTTTTACACACTTTTTGCTGATTATCGGGGAAGGGCTTATATTTCAAGCCCTTCCCCGATAATCATTCCGCGGGGCTTGGCAGAAACCATTGCTTTCAATGGGATCGGCAGCAGTGCCGATCCCATTGAAAGCAATGGGATAGAATGCCGGGGACTTCTGCCACAGCTGTGACAGAGGATTCCTTCATCCCCGCGGTCCCCGCGGGGATGAAGGAAACTCCAACCACAGCTGTCACAGCTGTCACAGCTGTGGCAGAAGTCCCCGGCATTCTGCTTCTCTTTTCAATGGGGCTAGCGCTGCTACCGCTGGCCCCATTGAAAAGACTGGCGATATCCCGGCGTGATGCTGGCTTTTTTCTCGCACTGCGCTGCGAGACTTTAACTTTACTCTCGCAGCGCAGTGGAGAAAAAAACGCCAGTGGGTGTCCACCCTATAAGTGGAGAGAAACTTAGAAGACCCTTTAATAATCGCTCAGATATTCTAATACATAAATATCTCAGCTTAGCAGTAGATTTAGAATTTTTATTGGGGGGGGGGATTTTTAGATTAGTATGGTTACCTTTTACAAAGAGATGCACTTCAGCACTTTCTGTATAGCTCGAGGAATCGTATACACAGCTGTAGGTTCTTGTGTCTCTATATCCAGCATTTGGTATTTGAATGGTGTCATTGTAAATAGGTTTTCTTTCCTTCCCTTGAATGATCCATTTCACAGTTCCATTCCCAACGCATTTTAAAGTTACGGCATTCCCAGCCTGTATAACTTCTTCATTGTCAGCCGGCTCCGGATCTTGGTTTTTCAAACCTGACAATAGAGAGAATAAATACTTAAAGAGGACCTGTCATGTTGTTAAATCAGGCGGGTTGGGGGGTGGGGGGGCTGTATACCGCTACGGCTGTGGGTGCCTTGACTTTGCTGCTTTTCTTTTGTTTGCACTTACCCGTATAGGGGTTCTTTTTAGATTTGACTTCTGGCGCTGCTACTCTGTCAAGTGGGTAGTCTTTACCACTCGGTGTCAATGGGGGATGTCGGACTTGATTGCCAGTGAGTTGTGAAGTCATGTACAGTATAGAGAGCGCAGCAGAATGTGCTTTATGGCAGCAGAAAGTAACAGGGTTTATGACATTGAAGAAGATTATTGGCAGGGACGAATTCACAACAGGGAGGGGCTAACAAAAGTGGCGCACAATGGGCACCACTTCTATGAATATGTAAACCACGTCATCGTCACAAGAAGCAAAATAAAAGTGAGGGACCACGTTATTCTTTCCAGCAAAAATGCCAGAAACAAATGGAAACCTGCAGAACCAGAAACTTATTGGCAATGGCGTGTCGCCAATAGAGGTGGACCATGGACCCACCCAAAGAATGAATAGTCCCCGCTCTCTAACCTCCAGCCAACAGCACAAGAATCTTCTTCATATTCTAGCACACTTCTGAGCCCGACACTGGTGGCATGGTCTGTGCATAATCTGACTCTACTCACCCCCTCTCGTATACGGACATTGCACTCTGAAAGCAGGAGGGGAAGGAGTTGGATTGTGGGCAGAGTGTATGGCCAATGTTAGGCTCAGAAGTATGGAAGATATGGAGAAAGTTCTTACACTAGTGGCTGGAGGTTTGGGAGCGAGGGTTAGTGGTTCATTGGATGGGACCAGGGAAATATTACTAATTGGAGTCACAAAGGGGGTACTAAGTAGAGCCACCAAGTGACACGTTATTAGTAACTGGAGCTACAGAGGGGACACTAGTACTTTGTGGGGCCACGGAATGGGAAAAGTTTCTTTGTGGAACCATGGAGGAGGTACCGTTACCTTGTGTAGCACAAGTACTATGAAGGGAGCATTGAGAGGAGCATTGTGGGCAGTGGCAGGATAGAGACATTGTACAGCTATGAGTTGTGGGAAAAAAGTATTCATGATGATCTGGACCCAAATGGAGAACGCATGTATTTTGGGTTGACAATCATTTTTGCAACATGGTTTAATATAACTTTTTCCACTGTTTGTCTTCTGCAGCTTCTACATATCACTGTATATAGACACTGCAGACGGAGTCCCAGTAGGACATCCATCCATCTCTCTTGCACTTTTTAACAGCTAATTTATGACTGTAACAAAGATAAACTTTGCATGCAGAAGAGAGAGCAGAGGGAGCCTTAACCCTTTCCAGTCCACCGTCTGACCTCTGAAGACATTATGATTTAAGAATGTACAGCTCCGTTGTTGGAAGACGTCCGTCGGGGTTCTCTTACTGTATATTGCCAGCCTCTCTGCTTTCGGAGCCTATCCAACGTGTCACCTCATGCAGTACTGGCTTTAGCCAGCAGATAGCGCTGTTGTATAACAGCAGAAAAAGAGCAAGCCCCCTAGGAAAACCAGGATACAAATTGGATTGGAAAGGTTTAAGGCATCAGTCCAGCACAATGAGGGATCTCCTACTGAGACGCAGACTGTAGTGTCTATATACAGTGCTAACTAGAAGCTGCAAAAGTCAAATAGTGCCACACTTTAATCAAACCCTATTGCAAAATTGATTACCAAGTCATCACAATGTGCCAGTCATGTTAATGATTGCTCCATCTGTACATCTCCGTTAGTACAACAACAACTTTTCTGGTGCTAGTAGTCCATAATATAACAAAATCAACACAGATTTAAAAAAATGAAGACAAATCAATGCGTTGGCAAAAAAACAGAAAGTGCTACTATGAATCAGACTCCTATGTGAATCAGCATCGAAGGGTCCCTATTAAAGATGCTTGATTACTACTTTCAGAATTCCATGAGAGGAGAAGAAATTGAGCAGATTAAGTCTGTGTGGTCCCCATTGTGAAGCATGGGGTGAAGGCATCATGGTGAGGGCGCGTACTGGTGGTGATAGGACTGAAGGCACACTACACTCTACATGTCATTCTGCATTGACACATCACCTCATCAAGCTTGCACTTTTGCCCCTCATACACATTTTTTGGTTAATCCATTCTTTTATAAGGCCACCTGCAGACGAGCGGAAATTCCACGGTGGGATTTCCCGCGAAATTTCCGCCCGGGAAAGCTGCCATAGGATTGCGTTAACAAACGCAATCCTATGCAGACGGCCGCGCGAAATCTCGCACGGCAAACAAATCTCGCGCGGCAAACAAATGGCGGCACGCTCTATTTCTATGTGCCCCGCACAGAAATGTCACTCACCAGCTGGAGAGGTGAGTGCCCGCGCTGCTCTCTGCAGGGGCTCAGGTCGGGACCCGCTGTGAGAATTCTCGCAGCCGGATCCGACCCGGCCATCTGCAGGCGGCCTAAATTTTTTTTTAATTAGTAAGGGTCTTTAGGAAATATTTTTCCCGTTTTGTGAACTCAGATCAAGTCTCAGCAGATCTTCTGAACATAACCTGCTAGGGGCCTTAGTTGTCCCATTTGGTGTTGATGGGACAGTGACCCAAAGCCCAACATCTAAAAGTTCAAGACATCTCAAGTCAATGTTCTCTGCAGCTTACAGTCTCCTGGCCTACATACGGTGGGTCTCACAGTTTTGCACATCAGGGACTATTTTGCAACATTTACAAGAGGAAAAAAACCTCTCAACTTCATGGAAGAAGAATTTTTGGCAAATCAGCAGAAAATGTTCTACCGATAGAGATAAGGAAGTGATACTTGGTGGCCAATGTTCAAGTGGGGAGAGACTGTGTGTGAACCGTAAAGACACTTTGTAAGACTCAGGAAACACGTTGCATCAGGAAATTGGTTTTCTTCCCTCTTGCATTAATATTCTTGTCTTTTCTGGTTGACTTCTGCTTTCACATGGTGGATACTGATGTTCTAGTAAAGGCCTTCAGAATGAATACATATAGATCTACATGGAAATGTCTTGAACCTTTCAATTAGGCGTACATCCCTATTACCACACCTAGGCCGGCTTCACACGGATGTATTTGCATGTGGAAAATTTGCACAAGCAGAACGCAGAGAATAGAACCCACTGATTCACATCTCAGTATTTTGCACATGCTTTTCGGCCCCCCAAAAATAGAACATGCTGTATTTTTCAGCACATTTAGACTCCAAAGGTCCCCACAGAAGTCAGTGGGGCTGGTGGAGGGGTGAGCCATTGCGCAAATAAAACACAAGGGGAGGCGTGTAACACTGCATAATTGTGCCGGAAAAAGAACACATCTGGAACTCATCCACTTCAATCGGTGCGTCTTTGTTTGCCATACGCAGATGACCATGCCTTGTGGGCACGAAAAGTACAGTAAAATACGCAATGCGTGTGCTAAAAAGTTCAGGTGTGTGTAAATATGCATACGCTGATGTGAAGCCGTTTGTAGGGTTCATTCTCATGGAAAGGCAACGGCCTTTTTGATTGGACAGTCTTACTAAGACAACTGTTTGGCCTTATTATTTTGACACCCTGCAGTTATTTCATGTCTGATTACTCTTGGTATTTCTATCATTGTATTATATGGCCCCTCAGCTGTAAAGGAGCAGCCCCCCGGCTTGGAGGTTGAGTGGCAGTGACTGCTCCAGTAGACGCTCAGAGCTACAGACTAAGGACTCATTCCTGCGGCTTTATCCATAAAACGCTGCATGTATCACCGCCGTATGAGCCAGTGGTGGGACGGCTTTCGGTGCTTATGGCAGTGATTGTGCACCGTGCATGACAGTGTATCTCACGCATGCTGTCAGGCACAATGTGACTAGTTTCTTTTTTTTTTTAATTCCCCGCTTTGTCTCTTAGCAAAGTTGCATATCAAGGCCTCGTTCACACGGGCGACAAAGTCGTGCGATTTTGTAGAGTTGCTCCAATGCTACAAATCGCATGTATGAGAAGCCCATGCTTTCCTATGGGCTACTTTACACAAACAACACAAAAACCTCATGGGTCCCGCTATATGCACGCGACTCATGAGGTTTTGTAGTCCATGTTTCCCTATGGAGCCTTCCTCTCTGTTGCATCGCATCGCACGAAAATGTGATTTTCGTGTGGCGTGATGCAACTTTGACAGTAGGAAATCTTACTGTCAAAGCCCTAATCTAAGCCCTGGCTGCAAGAAAAAAAAAATACACATACATCACCTCTCCCGCGCTGTCAGCCCGGCCGCATCATCTCCCCGGGTCCACGACAGTGATCTTCTCCTCTTCTGGCCGGAGAATCAAAAATCCCTGCCTCCTGGAAGCGCTGCTTGTGATTGGTTGATGCTTAGCCTATCACAGCCAGCGCTTGATGAATGGCAGTGAATGAACCAATCACAGCCATTCATCGAGTGCTGGCTGTGATTGGCTAAGCGTCAGCCAATGGTTGCTGGTTGCTCCAGTTTAGCTTACAGTTTTCTAAAATCCTCAAGTCCTTTTCTATGTCAGTGTTACCAGTGGTTTCCCATTTAGTGTGTAATGGTGACATGTATTTCTTCTGCCCGTGTGCAGAACCTTACATTTATAAGTATGGTACTCCACTAGAAACAGTGACCCCTCCAATACTGCCCCCTGTGGTGCCACACTAGTAACAGTGACCCAATCATAGTAGGTACCATTTATACTCTGCTTTCTGTCACTGACCAGTTACTTATCTCCTTACACACATTCTCACCCAGACCAAGCATTCTCATTTTATATACCAACCTTTTATGCGGCACAGTATCAAACGCTTTGTAAAAGTCCAGATACACAAGATCCAATAACCCTCCCATCCAGTCTAGAACTTACCTTCTCGTAGAAGCTGATCAGGTTGGTTTGACAGGAACGACCCCTCATAAACCCATGCTGATATGGAGTTATACAACCATTTCCCTTCAAACATTTTACCCACAATAGAAGTAAGACTTACCAGCCTGTAGTTTCCAGGTTCACTTTTCAATACCTTATTGAATATTTGCACCACATTGGCTATGCGCCAATTTAATGGAACAGACTCCGTCACTATAGAGTCCTTAAATATAAGAAACAAAGGTCTGTGTATCACATTACTTAATTCCCTTAGAACCTGGGAGTGTATGCTATTGGGACCTAATTTTTCTATTTTAGTCTTTTTAAGGCAGCTCTGCACTTCTTCCTGAGTTAGACTGGTGGCATTTAGTGGAGAGTTTACTTTATCACCCTGCATCTCATCTGACATTCCATTTTCCTCTGTGAAGACACTGGAGAAAAAGCTATTTAATAGATTTGCTTTCTCCTCATCACCATCTACAATTGTCCTACATTATTTATTAGAGGGCACACACTTTTCAGCTCTTTTTGACAATGAGACTTTCTGTTTCCACCTGTTCTGCTTTTTACAGAATTTATTTTGTTCCCTATAGGTTTTTAGTGCTTCTTCGCTGCCTTCTTGTTTTGGTAGTTTAATTGCTTTCTTTTTGCTGTTTATTTCCCCCTTTACATCTTTATTGAGCTATATTGATTTTCTCCTATTCCTAACCCTTTTATTCCTGTAAGGTATGAACCTCTCACAATAAGTATTTAGGATGGTTTTAAATATTTCCCATTTATTGTCTGTACTCTTATTTTTGAGGACATTGTCCCAGTCAATAATTTTAAAGGCATCTCTGAGCTTAGCGAACTTAGCGGACATTATCCCAGTCCTTAAGGTGATCGAACTTGGCCTTCCTAAAGTTTAGTATTTTCGTAGATTTTTAATAAAACTCCCTTTTGAAATACAAGTGGAAATTTATTATATTATGGTCACTATTTCCCAGGTGCCCCCCCCTCCCCCGATTGCACCCTTGTTATTCTGTCAGGTCTGTTGGTTAATATTGAGGCCAAAATGGTCGTCCTTCTATTTGGGTCCTGTACAAGTTGGGTAAGGTAATTATCTTTCATCATTGACAGATGATTGTTACCGTTATGTGATCCGCAGGTTTCAGCTTTCCAGTTTACATCTAGATAGTTCAAGTCCCCCATAATAATTACTTCATTGTGATTTGCTGCTTCATCTATTTGCCTCAGTGATAGATTTTCTGAGGCTTACATTCTATTTGGTGGCCTATAGAAAACCTCTATGAGGATTTTATTATTATTTTTCCCTCAGTTTATTTCTACTCAGAGAAACTCCACATGTTCATCCCCCCCCCCCCCCCCCATATATCTTCCCATAGTGTGGGCTTTAAACAGGATTTTACATAAAGACAAACCGTTCCCCCTATTAAGTTTTTACAATCCCTTCTGAATAGACTGTAACCCTGTAAGTTCACTGCCCAATCGCAGCTTTTATCCAACCATGTCTCAGTTATTCCCACTATGTCGTAGTTTTCCTCAGACATTATTACTTCCAGTTCGTCAACCTTATTGGTCAGACTTCTAGCATTAGTCACCATACGGTTTTGGTTATTTTCTATTTTAACTGTATACCTATTAACTGTTCTGCCAATTCTAATTGTACTAATCCCTCCCAGCGCTCCACCCCCATTCTCATTACTTAGTCCCAGGTCACTGTCTACACTATCTTCCCATCTCTCTTAGTGATTACCCTTCACCCTAGTTCCTAGTGTAAACACTCCTCCCTCCAACCTTCTAGCCATCTTCTCCCCCAGCACAGCTGCCCCCTCTCCACTGTTTACCTCCTTAATCTCCCACTGCCTTTCTGGTGTGGCACATGGTACAGGTAGTATTTCATAAAATACTACTTTGAAGGTCCTCGCCCTAAGGTTACATACTAGATCCCTGAAATCGTTTTTAAGGACCTTCGCCCTACCTCTAACTTTGCATCAGTGTCAATGTGTACCATGACCACTGAATTCTCACCAGCCCCTCCTAGCAATCTGTCAACCTGAACCGTGATGTTGATCTTGAGTGCCAGGAAGACAACATACCATTCGATGATCCTGGTCTTTGTGACAGATTGCTCTGCCTGTCCCCTATATAATTGAGTCCCCCACTACCAGGACCTGTGTAGCCTGTCCTGTGCTTCTATTCCCTTTCTTACTGGAGCAGTCATCTACCTGCTGGTCAGAGGGCATGTTGTGCTGCAGCGGTGCAAATCCTGTAATGGCATCCCCTCATCTGCCAACTTTGCAAACTCATTGGGGTGTTCCAGTTCAGGACTACCCTCCCTGGATCTCTTATCTCTACCTCTTCTAACTGTCACCCAGCTAGCTGCCTGCTCCACCTGCTCTCCTGGGGGGCCGCTCTGGGGGGTGTCACTAATATTACTGCTGGGGCCCGCTCTGCGGGGTGTCACTATTATTACTGTTGGGGGGCAGCTGGGGGGTCACTATTATACTGGGGGCTGCAGTGGGATGTCAATATTATTGCTGGGGGATCACTATTATCGCTGGGGGTTACTGTTACCGCTGGGGTATGTTTACATGTGGTGGAAATGGGCAGGGCTGTTTTAAAATAGACAGGGTGCAGATTCTGACTGCTTTTTAGATGCGGAAATGCTGCAAAATTTTCCACAGTATTTTCCGCTGAGGACATTCTGCAGTATTTCTGCATCCAAAAAGCAGTTAAAATCTGCACTCTGTCTATTTTTAAGTGGCCTTGTCCTTTTTAGAACGATGGGGGTAAAATCATACGTTGTGATAAACCCCGCCCCCTGATATGTTGACACTTTGCAGTAAATAAGTGGGTTTTGGGTTGCAGTTTGGGCACTCGGTCTCTAAAAGGTTCGCCATCACTGATCTAGGCCGTGCCCTGGGATGGAACCCTGAAAGTGATATGAAACTCCATGTGAATCTAGCTTTTTGCTTCAGAATATCTTAAAGGGGTTCTCTAGGACTTTTACTATTGATGGCCTTTCCTCGGGATAGGTCATCAATAGTTAATCCACAGCTCAGACTCCCTGCCAATCAACTACTTTCTGGGCCCTCTGTCGTAGGGACAACATTGAAAGTAGATAGTGCTGTCAACATTGCAGTGGCCTGGTTTGGTGCTGCAGGCACAGCTTCCAATGAATTCAATAGAACCTATGCCTACAGTACAAACCTGAGTTGCTGCAGTATGGAAAATGCTATCTCTCCGTACTGACGGTTGTGCTGGGAATCAGCCGATTGGTGAGGATTCTGGGCGGTAGACCTCTGCCAATCAACTACTTATAGCCTATCTTGAGTAAAAGTCTTAGGGAGATACTTTAACTTTTCCTTTCTCTTATCTTTAGAGAGGTTGTCTTGACACTGATGATCGCTTGATTGCTGCAAATCTGGCTTCCCAACCCCCCAGTGATCAGCTGTTATTACCAGGGGCAGATAAGGCCAGCCATACATTCAGACAATAGTTGACCATGTAATATATGGATAGACTTGGTCATTAGTAAGGTACCCTTTTCCAGGGAAGCCATATGCCCTAATAGGGTATGCGGTAATGATTGACTTCATTAGACAACCCCTTGAACTTTTTCACTTCTCTTGTTCTTCCTGTCCACATTATCTTCTCTTCATCAGTTTTTTTCATATGGATCTATTCTATAATAAAACAAGAAGGCACTTGAAATATTCGATATCTACAAAATATGGTAAAGCAGGTTGTTTCAGTTCTGTGCCATTCTCACTTCCAACACCCCAGTGACTCATTTCAACCACGAGCCATTAATGGACAGGATGCTTAAGTGAAAAGGGGAATGAGGTAATACAGGGACCACCTATTTGTAGAAAGTAACAAGTTCCTTTGTCAAAATGGTTAAAAAACTGTTTAGAAGATACGATAATAGTCTACCAGGCATGATGACCTTCGTCCATGTGATGTTTTTGATTTTGTAAGTGGTCATATCGAAGCCCGAAAATATCACATTTCCAAATCCTCTCTTGATTTTGTAATGTTCCAGACACCTGCGTTGCTTCCAAATATTTCAAAGCATTTAATGTTTAACCAAGCTATATCCAAGATCCATGCTTCGTTAAAGAGGACCTGTCATGTCAGAAAAGGCTGGCTGTATAGCTTTTCAGTTGCTGCCCCATTGACTCTAACGATACTTATTTTTTGCTCAGACTCATCTATGTTCCCCTATACCGCCTCTTCTTAGATTCCCCTCCCGTCATTGTAAATATGTCAAATGGGTGGTCCCCACCGCTCACTGGCAGTTAAACCTGATTTCACCCATTGATAGTAAGTGATGGAGACCAGGAATCAGTAACAGGAGATCAAAACAAAGGAGTAGCTCCTTCAGTTGGGCAAAGTGAAACTAAAAGCTAAAGGCCCATTGACACGTAATGATTGTCACTCGAAATTCATTCAAACCAACGAATTTGAGCGATGATCGTTCAGTGTGAATATGAAATAACCGCTTACTTGTCGTTCGCTGGCTTCTCGTTCCCTGTAAATGCTCTCCCCTCAGCACTTCCCATAGGAGGTGAAGCGTTGGGCGAAAAGCGGACGAGCAGCCGGTGAGCCGACGGCAGGTCTAACGACCTTAGCGGTGACCTCAGCGCTCGTGCAGTCGTTTAAAAGACTGTCGGCCCACGTAAAAGGGTCTTAAGGGTCTTAGTGGGAAGATACTTGATATAAACAGAGGTGCTCAGGGGTTGGGGGGAACAGATTTACAGGATGCATGCTGGCCTTTTAAGACTGTGGGTGTATGTGCATGCCCTTTGGGTAGCAGAGAGACTGACGGGATGCCAGGGCGCGGCACCTGTCATGGACAGGAGGAGAATGTACCTTTTGCCAATTAGCTCTTGGAACACAGAGGTTCATTTACTTTTTCTCTATGTGCCGTGGATGATTACTCAATGTCCCCAATAAAAGACATGGACAGTACAACTGTTTTTGAGATTATTAGATTATGTTTAGCAATTATAACAATCAGACTATATTTTATGAGTAATCATTGCAAAAATTCTGTAAACACTAAAGGGTTCACTTACTTTTTCTTGGGGCTGTATGTGTAGTAATGGGTGCATGTGTATCTGTATGTAGCAACAGATTCGCTGCAGAATGTCCTCGACTGAATGTGGCCAACACTACTGGACAATGCCAGAACACCACTTTTATAAGTTCCAAATATGTCAGAAAACTGGTTTAATTACTTGGCTAAAGGGGATCGTAATAATTAGTCTCAGTGTGTAGAGCAGCATGAACTGTACATACGACCCTGCGTACAATGAGAACTACAACAGGGTGCACCGCAGGATGATTTCCAATGGTGGAGGAATATCAGTTAGACTCTGTCTTAGACTAATGCTTGCCACCACAAAACATGTTATTCTACTGCCACTTGCTATCCAGAGTTCAACTGGCCCACCAAAGTATGAGTTGCACTCCAGACAATCCAGGTCCTGTTACCATAAATGGCCCCAAAGGTCCAACAGAAGACAACCCCTTTTGAAGCTGATTTGGAGCCTATGATATGCTGCCATGGGCAATTCTTAAAGGCGTTGTTCGAGTTGTAACGTCTTGGGAGAACTCCTTCTCTGTGCACTAACATAACAAATCAAACTCCTAGCGACCACTTGTCCGTGAGTCCGTTAATGCTCTGCCCCTGATCATATGCTGGTGACATCATCGCAGGTCCTAAAGCATAAAAAACATGCAGAGCCTAACAGCAGCCGTGTGCTGACAGCACCTTGATGATGTCACCAACATGTAATCACTCACTGCCTCTTAGCTCCGCCCCTGATCGCATGACAGATGCTGCTTCACTTTATTAAAAAACATGCAGCGCTGGACAGCAGCCATGTGCTGACAGGACCTGTGATTGTTCCCAGCAAGAGAAACCAAGTGATCTTGTAGATATGATAACTTTTAATAGCTAACAAAAATACATGATGTTAACGCGAGCTTTCAGACTTACGCCGAGCCCTTATGCTTTAAAAAAGGACCTTGTGAGGTCCGAAAGCTCACTATTACATCGTGTATTTTTGTTAGCCATTAAAAGGTATCATATCTACAAGATTACTTGGTTTCTCTAACTGGGAACAATCACAGTTTGGTCTACTGGCTAACACTGTAACAAACCTTTTTCATTATACCTAACAGGACCTGTGATGATCTCACCGTCATATAATTACTCACCAGCTCTTAGCCCCACCTCTTTATTACATCATGGTGACATCATCACATATCCTAAAGCACTAGAGGACGATGACAAATGTATGTAGCAGAGCTGTGTGTGACATGCATGTAGTAGAGCTGTGTGTATGTCTGTGACACTCGCATATAGCAGAGCTGCATGTGGTGTGTGTGACTCACATGTAGTGATAAAATTCTTGTTTCTGCAAGGAAAGTCCGCAAAGGATATTCATGGTGATATGTGGCAGACATTGGGGGATCAATGCCCTTCATATTCTACAGTTAAGAACTGGGTGGCCAAATTTAAAACGGGCCACTTCAGCACCAATGATGAGGAACGTCCTGCACGACCGAGAGAGGTTGTTGTTCTGGAGATAGACGATGCTGTGCACAACCTCATACTGGAGAATTGGCCAATTTCAGCTAAAGGAATAGCAGACATCATGGGGAATTCTGGTGAACGTGTTTGTGTCATTATCCATGAAGAAGTTATCTGCAAAGTGGGTCCCCAAATGTTTGACAACAGATCAGAAAAGCATGCGAGTGAAAACTTCCCGGTCCATTTGTCAGCGTTTCCGGACTGATAAGAGCTTCCTGGATCGACTGGTCACTATGGATGAGACCAGAATTTATTTGTATGACCCTGAAACCAGGGAGCAGTCAAAAGAGTGGAGGCCCAGTGGTTCTCCTCGCCCAAAGAAGTTCAGGGTGCAAAAATCAGCCACTAAGGTGATGGCGTCTGTGTTCTGGGATAAGGAGGGCGTGCTGCTAGTGGACTACCTTCAAAATGGTTCCACCATCAATTGAAGGTATTACATTGAACTTTTGGACCAATTAAAGGCAGCTCTGAAGGCCAAAAGGCGCAGCAAGCTGTCCAAAGGAATCTTTTTCCTGCAAGACAATGCCTCCGCTCACAATGCACAAGCGACCACGAAAAAACTGGTGGAGCTAGGCTTCCAGCTGGTTGACCATCCACCTTATTCACCAGATCTCGCTCCCTCCGACTATCATCTGTTTCCAAACCTGAAGAAACACCTCAAGGGGGACCAAATTTCACACCCTTTCTGATGCCATGGTTGCTACGGATGACTGGTTTGAGGCACAACCAAAACCCGTCTTTTTGCAGAGCTTACAGAACTTGGAATACCGATGTGAGAAGTGTGTTGGCATCAGTGGAGAGGATGTGGAAGAAATGTAAAGTTTCATCTTCCTATCTCGTTTCTTTCTGGGGAAAGCCATAGACTTATCAGCAGCCCCTTGTATCTCAAATCTATCTATCTATCTATCTCACATCTATCTATCTATCTATCTATCTATCTATCTATCTATCTATCTATCTATCTCATATCTATCTATCTATCTATCTCATATCTAGCTCTCTCATATTTATCTATCTCTCTCATATCTATCTAGCTAGCTCATATCTATCTCATATCTGTCTATCTATCTATCTATCTCATATCTATCTATCTATCTAATATCTATCTAGCTCACATCTATCTATCTATCTATCTATCTATCTAATATCTATCTCATATCTATCTATCTCATATCTATCTATCTAATATCTATCTCATATCTATCTCATATCTATCTATCTCACATCTGTCTTTCTATCTCATATCTATATTTCTATCTTCTATCTATCTATCTATCTATCTATCTATCTATCTATCTATCTATCTATCTATCTATCTATCTATCTATCTGTTGGTCTCCTATCTATTTATCTATCTATATCATATCTATCTCTCTATTTCATATCTATTTATCTCACATCTACCTATCTCATATCTATCTCTCTATCTTCTATGTATCTCATATCTATCTATCTCATATCTATCTCTCATATCTATCTATTCCATATCTATCTACTATCTATCTATCTGTCTATTTATCTCATATCTATGTATCTGTCTATCTACTATCTACTGCATATCTATCTAATATCTATCTATCTATCTCGTATCTATCTTTCTATCTATCTATCTATCTAGTTCATATCTATCTATCTGTCTATCTATCTATCTCGTATCTATCTATCTTTCTATCTATCTATCTAGTTCATATCTATCTATCTGTCTATCTACTATCTATTTGTCTGTCTCCTATCTATCTAATATCTATCTATCTAGCTCATATCTTTCTATCTCACATCTATTTTTCTATCTATCTATCTATCTATCTGTCTCATATCTATCTAGCTCATATCTTTCTATCTCACATCTATTTTTCTATCTATCTATCTATCTATCTGTCTCATATCTATCTAGCTCATATCTATATTTCATATATATCTAGCTCATATCTACCTACCTATCTAGTTCCTATCTATGTATCATCTATCTCAAATCTGTCTATCAACTATCTACTTCATATCTATCTATCTATCTATCTATCTATCTATCTATCTATCTATCTATCTATCTATCTATCTATCTATCTATCTATCTATCTATCTATCTATCTATCTATCCAGCCATCCAACTGTCCATCCATCATATGCATTGTCCTGAGCATGACATTAGCAATTGCTATTAACAAACCTCGATTCATTGTTATTTTTTCTGTAACAATCCGGTACATTCCAACATGTAGAAATATAAAGCCCATACACAGGAGTCGTACAATGCATAATATCAGGGAATCTTCCCGTATTACACAGGCTTAAAGGCCAGCAGCATTTTAAAAAAATCTGTTGGTTGCTCCTTAGCATCTGACCGCGATCTGCTGCTCATAGTAATGATCTTACTGCAATCGCACAATCTTCTTCTTTCCAAGCAAATAAATATATTAATATGATTAGAACATAAAGTTAGAAACTCACCGTCTCTGACTGTAATTAGGACCAGCAGGGTGAGAGCTGCTGCGCCCATCGTGCCCCTCCAGTGATCGGTCAGCCGCAGGCGTCCTGCAGATAGTCAGCTTCACATGCACACAATCCCGGCTTTGAAGGAAGACTGCAGTAACTATTGTGAAAAGCACTATTATCATTTGTTTGGGAACTTCTGTTTTCTGTATTGCTCACCAGAGATGTGGAAATTGTGTCTCCAGATTCTGAAGGCTACTTCTAGAATCAGTGGGGAAGGAGGGAGAGGAGAGCGAAGTGTCTGTACTGTACCGAGCAAACACGGACCTTTAGGACTGGACTGTTCAAAAGCCAATGATTACTCCTTACTGAATTAGGCCAGCTTCACACGGGCGATCAAATCTCGTGATTTCTGCGTGATGCGAGAGCGGGTGAACAAGCGGAGTTATGACACCAATGATTTTCAATGGTTTCCTTCACATGTTTTCACTCATGCGATGTTGCGTGAAGAAAAAAATCGCAGCCTCTCCTATCTTTCTGCGTTTTTGCTTTTAACCCCTTAAGGACACGGCCTATTTTGGCGTTGAGGACCAAACGATTTTTGGTATTTTCTCATCTCCATTTTTCAAAAGCCATAACTTTTTTACTTTCCCGTCGGCGCGGCCGTATGAGGGCTTGTTTTTTGCGTGGCGAACTGTAGTTTTTATTGGTACCATTTTTGGTTACATAGACTACATTGTAAAACTTTTATTATTTTTTTTGGTTTTTTTTTTAAGCGTTAATTATGCAGCATAAATGACACACTACATTTTTTCTGCGGGTCAGTACGGTTACAACGATACCAAAATTCCTATATTTTTTTTAGGTTTTTCCGCTTTTCCACAATAACCCTTTTTTTGGAAATTATTATTTTTTTCTAAACTCACTGCATTCAAAGTCCTATAGCTTTTTTGTTTTTCCATGGACGGAGCTCTCTGAGGGCTTATTTTTTGCGAGACGAGCTGTAGTTTTTATTGGTACCATTTTGGGGTACACCTTTTTTTTAATCACTTTTATTGCATTTTTGGGGGGGCAAAATGCTAAAAATTAGCATTTTGCCTCAGTTTTTTATCATTTTTTTAATATGTGGGATTTTTAATTCTTTAAAAATTTTTATATGAGAAAAAGCATAAAAAAAGGTATTTTTAAACTTTTTTTTTTACATTTTTATTTTTTGTACTTTATTTTTCTATTTTTTTTTTTTACACCCCTTGTGTCCCTCTGGGGGACTTTTACTGCAGCACTGCAGATCACTGCGATAAGGCATGACAGTACTTCTCTCCTGCCATGCCTTATCGCTTACTATAGCGATCACAGGGTATGGCAATACAGGATGCCGGTATCTGGCGTCCTGTTGCCATAGCAACCAGCCAGGCTCTCGCGATGTTATCGCGAGAGCCGGCTGGAGTCACAGAGGGAGCGCGCTTCCTCTGTGAACCCTTTCCCTGCCGCAATCTACTTAGATCGCGACAGGGAAGGGGTTAACAGCGGGGGGGTCGCATCTCCGATGCCCCCCGCTGTTGCAGCGGGACGCCGGCTACTAGTGACAGCCGCCTCCCGCTGCGGAATAGCGCGAGATCTGCTATGATCTCGCGCTATCCCCATGACATAAGGGTACGTCATTTTGCGGGAAATCAATGGGAGCCATGCCTGCAGTTACGAGCGCCGGCCACTACACAGAGGTCGACGCAGTGGCTTTCTCTCGGACTTCTGTGTATTTGGAGCGGACGTCTCCCTGCCAACCTACCATGTAGTGGCCTGGCGCTTGTAACTGGGCAGCATGTTTTAAATCTCCCGCTGTACACAGCTGGGAATTCCTCCAGTAGGGGACTCCCTTCACCTCTCTCCCCAAGGGATATCCCTATAGCAAGGAGAGAGAGGGGGACGGCGTTACAGAATTTCCCCGAGGCCATAGGAGGAGAGGGCGGGGCTAGAGAGATCCATCCTCTAGCCCACCCCTCTAGTCACGCACCCTCTCTCTTTGCTATGGGGAATCCCTGTGAGAATCCCTATAGCCCCACACCCCCTGATTAGCCCCACCAACTCTCTCTGCATTATGGGGAGCTTGAAATATAATCCCTACCCCCCAAAAAAGCCCTAGCTACATGTAAAAAACCCAAAACAATACATTACCGCTCTCCACTTTACCACACTTCTCTTCCCGAAGCTCCGGCACACTTGTCTGTAGTCTTCAGCCAGCGCTTCTTGGTCAGGGGGTTCAAAAATCCCGCTTTCAGAAATCTGTTCTGATTGGTTCTCAAGCACCATGACTCAGCTAATTACTGCAGCGCTTGTTGAACCAATCACAGCCATTCACTGCAATGATTTTTCGAGCTGGAAAGTTGCATTGCACTGCACAAAAACCGCCTTTTTGTGCGATGCAGCATAAAGAAAGGCTCCATAGGGAAACATGGGCTACAAACCATCGCTAATCGCGGAAATATTTAGCATGCTGCGATTTTTTTTCTCTCTCGCAATGTAGCAGGCTACAAAACATTGCTAATGTGAAGGAACCGATAGGAAAGCATAGACTTCACATATATGCGATTTGTAGCACTGTTGCATCATGAGAATCGTGTGATTTTGTTGCCTGTGTGAAAACGGTCTAAAGTACAGGCTGTGGTGTAACTCAGCAGATTCAGAGAGTGCAGAGAAGGGCGACTATACTAGAGAGAGCTGGAATAGTATTTTGCAGAGCCTTGTGAGGAGTGAGCTGCCCCAGTGCTACTGGAGAGCTGGGTTTTCCTGTAGCAGAGAGAGAGTAACTCAAAATCTTGCAGTGGCACTCACCAATTGTTGTGCAATAGCCGAGCTGAGCGCCAAAGTGGGTGAGACCACAGGGATTGCAGGATGGTTGTCACGGGTGGCTCTGTCATTCCTTCCAACAGTGGTAATAATGGGGCTCTGCTCAGCTGTTGCACAGTGGCAAGAATAACATATGAGGATATGTTGGAAATAAACAATTTTTTTGTCACGGGTGACGCCAGTACTCCAACCTGAACTCAAAAGTCTAATGATGGCGGAATAACTTGAGACAAGTCCAGTAGCTTTAATTAGTAAATTGGGAGCAAACAGATTTACTGAAGCTTTTAGTGATAACAATTGAAATACAGTTGAACTTTGCAGCATTAAGGATGTAGCAGAGCCGACAATGATGCAGTGGTTTAACATGTTGAAACAGCAGATTTGTAACACAACAGTTTTCTTCAACGCTTTCTCTCTATTCTCCCAGAGGTTACTCAATATTGGTTAGCTGATGGGCTTACTGAAAGTGTATGACGCAGGTGTTGGATGATGGTTGAAAATGGGAGCTGAACTAATCCTGGCTTTGAATTCACCGGGTAGTTTAACTCACTATTTTGTGGAACGCTGGCCTCCAACTCAGATTTCCTAACTGCAGGGTTGACAAGGGAGCGGAAAGGGACCTCGTTACCCTTGCTGGCTTGGTAGAACACTGCACAAACGGCTGACTTGCTAACACACCTCCACTCCAACCACGACTTGCTGCAGACACCTCTCTCCTTCGACTGCTCTGCCTCCTCTCTCCTCACTCCCTCTCCTCTCTCCTCCTTCACTTCCCCTCTCTCTTCCCGGACTTTTTTCCCTCTCCACCCACTCTGCATAGAGACTCATGTTAAGGTTTTCCGCCCTGGACTCACTCACCAATCAGTGGAGGCATGACAAACAGCCAATAGGCAACCAGCTATTGTCAGCACTAAGCTCTGAGCTTAGGAAGGGGAGAAATAGGGTTTATGTGGTGTATGGCACCTTCTATACCTAAGGAAAGCGCATAGACCGGCGTGCCAGGACAAAAGTCGATGTGACTATTCTGGAGGACCTTCTGGGCTACTACAGTTGCAATTCCCCAACTTAGGTTTCAAATGATTGAGTGGATCCCTCTATCTAGATGAGGTGGTGACCACCTTGCCACCCTACGGGATCGTGAAACAAGATGGATAAAAGAGTTGGACGCCTTGACCTCCAGTGGTTTTAGTCATAAATACCTGTAAAATATGTTAACTTGATATGTCTGTTTTTTCCTTTCTCCATATAGTTCTTCTCATCAACCCTGGCTCACGTCTCAAACGTGCTTCATCTGGCGATGCTCTAGGTGTGCTAAACAGCTGTGGAGAAAGTCTCAAAAGTCCTCAGACTTTCTCCAGTTTAAAGTAATGCTTAGAACCTACAACCTCGCCCTCCACCAAACAAGTCTACTTCACCTCTCTCATCTCCTCACTATCTCACAACCCTAAACGACTCTTTGACACTTTCCACTCCCTTCTCAGCCCAAAATTGCAGCCCCCATATCTCAGGCTGTTTACTTCAAAAAGAAAATTGACGACATCCGTCAGAAAATAACCTCCCAATCCCAGACTACCCCTGACCCTAGTCTCGTCAGTACTGCATCTAGCTCCTGTTCGCTGTCTGTATTCACCACAGAGGAAGAAGTCTCCAGATTGCTTTCCTCTGCTTGCCCCATCACCTGCACTAACTTCCCTCACATCTCCTCCGGTCCCTCTCCCCGGTGGTCATCTGCCATCTCACCACTATATTCAATCTTTATCTGACCTCTGGCATCCCCTTCATCTCAAACTACTAGAACACCTGGCTTACTCCCACCTTATAAGCTATCTCTCAGAAAACTCCCTACAGTTCGACTTCCACCCCCTACACTCAACATACTCTGTCTGATAACATACTTCCTGTCCTACCGACTGCAATACCTGCTAGCCAGAATCAACCGGCACCTGCAGTCATACCGATTCAGACACTATATGGCCCAATTTGACTATTGTCTATGTGAAGAGCACCCCTTACTCTCCTTCTCGCCATACCGTGCACATCTCCAGCCCTTTACCTTCTGTATCACCCCATTACTTGTAGTATGTAAGCTCGTTGGAGCAGGACCCTCACCCCTACTGCTTTCATAAATTGATTACTTCATGTACCCATGGTCTTGTTTTTATTTCCCCTGTTTTGTAAGCGCTGCGGAATATGTTGGCGCTAAATAAATAAAGATTATTATTATCCTCACTCCTCTGTGAGAAATCTACATCTTTTCAAGTCAAGCCCTCCTTTTTTTTAACCTTTTTTCTTTTTTAGGGTCCCCTTCCATCCCTTAGCGATAATTACCCCTTTGAACCTACACATCATGTAATTATAGTTGTCTGCTCACATCACCCCTTTGTGGATATAGTATTTGTCTATTTTATGTCTTTTTACTTATTAGTTGGACCACTTTTTACACTCCTTCCAACATGGCACCATGCTCTATGTATCGGTATGTCACTTCTGCGTTGTTTCCCATCCAATATTGCACAAGGCCTCCCCAATTTCTGTTTTGGGCCTGCCCATTACACCACTTCCAGTCCATAGCGTCGCGGGCATACCTTTCTTAAAACTTCCCTGTTATATTAACCCCAGCGCCATCACAGGGTCCCCATGACATGTGCTCCTAGTAAATGCTGTACTTTTGTTTTTCTTATATTTACATATCAGCATTTGTGTCCCTGCACTGTCTACAGGGTTCTTTGTTTATGTTTGCCCCTTGCATACTAATGTCTGGGTGGGGTCTGGCGTCCATGAGTGACTAGCTTCTCTTCCTTAAAGGGGTTGTCCTGCAAAACAAAGTTGGGGTATACACTTCTGTATGGCCATATTAATGCACTTTGTAATGTACATTGTGCATTAATTATGAGCCATACAGAAGTTATTCACTTACCTGTTCCGTTGCTGGCGTCCTCGTCTCCATGGTGCCGTCTAATTTTCAGCGTCTAATCGCCCGATTAGACGCGCTTGCGCAGTCCGGTCTTCTTTCTTCTGAATGGGGCCGCTCGTGCCGGAGAGTGGCTCCTCGTAGCTCCGCCCCGTCACGTGTGCCGATTCCAGCCAATCAGGAGGCTGGAATTGGCAATGGACCGCACAGAAGACCTGCGGTCCACCGAGGGTGAAGATCCCGGCGGCCATCTTCGCAAGGTAAGTAAAAAGTCACCGGAGCGCGGGGATTCAGGTAAGCACTATCCGTTTTTTTTTTTAAACCCCTGCATCGGGTTTGTCTCGCGCCGAACGGGGGGGCTATTGAAAAAAAAAAACCCGTTTCGGCGCGGGACAACCCCTTTAATGCCCATTTAGACACAACGATTATTGCTCAAAATTCGTTCAAACGATCAAAAGTGAGCGATGATTTTGCATTGAAAGATGGGCATTTCAGTCGCTTGTTTTGTTGTTGGGTAGCATTTAAATGTAACGAAAAGGGAACGATAGTTTGCTAGGAAGGCGTGTGCATTAGTGAAGGAAAAAAATGGGCTTGTTGGTATTGGCTTTCGAAAGTCTGTAATTAGGTGGGTGGGCTTAATTTGATGTCAAAAACAACAGGAGTTTAATGAAGTGAAATTTAAAAGAAAGTGTTACGTGTGTTGCTGGGATCTGTAGTTCTAAGCTTCCTAGCAGCACAGCCCTCACAGGGTTAATTGATTGAGCTGGCTGGGTGTGGTACTTCCTGCTACCCAATCTGCTGGGTCTGTGCTCACATGTAAACCCAGCTCCTGGTCAGTCTCTGTCTGGCCCCTAGGGTGAGCAGTCATGAATCCTTGTCTGTTGAAGTTTACTGTGTGACCTGCTGTCTGTGTTCTGTTGCAGCTTGCTGTGTGATCTGTGCCTTGCAGTTCATGTCCGTTTGTACGTTTATTTTGTGTCAGTTTGGTCTGCTGAGTTTGTTTGCTATGTCTGCGCTAGGTTGGCCCTTAGGGCCCTCTAGTAGATGTGTCTTGCTAGTGTAGGGACTGCAAGATACGAGAGGCCTTGCCGGGGCTTGCAGCTTAAGTTCATTGGCCAATGTACGAACTAACATCTCGCATTTATATTCAGCTTATCATGCTATTAGTGTTTGCATTGTGGCTGCTGTATGCTGTGTATTCTGGTGCTGTGTGTCCTGTTGTTCAGTCCCTGTCATGTGAATGAGTCCTGTTCTGAGGATGTTGTGTGTGTGAACAGTGACCAGTCCAGTGTCTGTGCAGGTGGCCAGATATCAGTTGTGGATAGTCATGTTCTGAGTATGTTGGTGTTCATATGTATGGTAGACACACTGTGTTGTAGTGTCTGTTGCATGCGGTTGTTGGAGCAGGTTTCCCCGTATTTCCCCGCAGATGGTTTGGACACCTGCAGTTCCTCCCCTCCTAGCTTTTCTGGGGTGGTGCACTCAGTAGTGTGTGGTACGGTGACCGCGCAAGTGCAGCCACTCGCAGGTTTTTCCTTTCCCTTGGCAGGTGCGGCCTCCAAACATCTGATTTCGTGTGCGTGGTGCGAGCTGGTGATGCCGGCCACAATTTTCCTTATAGGCCAGATATTTGCTTTGGCGGTCCTTCCCCTTGTACGGTGGGTGTGGTGGCTCCATACAGCTTTGGTGGCATGCATGTTGTGTCTGAGGTCCATCTCTGTCTTATACCCATCCTGCGTTATGCAGTCTGTATTCCTGTCCTGGGTTCCGTCCTGCGGCGACGTGCGCCCAGTGGACGTAATTTGTTATAGACCCCTGTTTGGTATGTACCTGAGCCTTTTCCCTTCTCCTGCTGACTGGCTGGCGTCCGCACTAGGCCCGTATGGATAAGGCCTGTGCACGCTATGTCAGTAGGGTGGGTTGCCTTGCTCTCTCCCATATTGCCATCTTTGCCTTGGTGTCAAGTCATTCTAAGATAAATCCTGTACATGTGCGCGGTTTGGTGGAGTTGCATAATTTTTTTTTGTTATGCTTAAAGGGGAGGTACTGTTATGTGTGCTGCTGGGATCTGTAGTTCTGAGCTTCCTAGCAGCACAGACCTCCCTGGGTTAATTGAGCTGGCTGGGTGTGGTACTTCCTGCTAGCCAATCTCCTGGGTCTGTGCTCACATATAAACCCAGCTCCTGGTCAGTCTCTCTATGGTGTTCAGGGTGAGCAGTCATGAATCCTTGTCTGTTGAAGTTTGCTGTGTGACCTGCTATCTGTGTTTTGTTGCAGCCTGCTGTGTGATCTGTGCCTTGCGGTTCATGTCCGTTTGTACGTTTATTTTGTGTCAGTTTGGTCTGCTGAGTTTGTTTGCTATGTCTGCGCTAGGATGGCCCCTAGGGCCCTCTAGTAGATGTGTCTTGCTAGTGTAGGGACTGCAAGATACGAAGGGCCTTGCCAGGGCCTGTAGCTTAAGTTCATTGGCCAATGTACGAACTAACACCTCGCATTTATATTCAGCTTATCATCTGCTATTAGTGTTTGCATTGTGGCTGCTGTATGCTGTGTATTCTGGCTCTGTGTGTCCTGTTGTTTAGTCCCTGTCATGTGGCATGTGAATGCATCCTGTTCTGGTACGTGGCTCCTACAATCAGCTAGGGCCCAGATCCGAAGACCGCTGGGCTGCCCTTATTGGGGCAATGTCCCTGCTTAGGTAGGGCCAGGTCAACCTCCTTGTAGCACAGGCTCAGTTGCCAGAAACCCGTGAACTCATCCAGTCCCTCTTGGGTCACGATCGTGTGGGGCCTTTGCTTAGTTTGCCCACACGATTGTAACAGAAAGCTAGGTGTCAAACTCTGTTAATTGCTTTCTTTGAATAGGAATTGTGAATGAATCAGTAGGAGGTCGGAGGGTGCAGGGAAACAAAAATTGTTAGTGAATTGACCGTTAAAAAAATCTCTTGGTGTGCCGGCAATAACAGGTATTTTGAGAATTGACCTTTAAAAGAAACAATTTAAATCTAAATGTGAATATTCTTGGTTATAAATTGGTTAAAATCAAAGCTTTGCCCTCCTGACAGCCAATCGCTTTCCTTAATAGATGGCAGAATGTACGCCCCGCCAAACGATTAAACAGTCCCCTCAAATCGCTAAAGGACTGGGCGAATGTCATTTAAACCTAGCGAAAAGCGAACTGCCCAACGATGGACTTTATGTGGACTAAAATAAATCGTTAATGAAAAATGTACGATGGACGTGCGTTCACACCTAACGATTATCACCCACTTTTGGCAGTTTGAACGAATTTTGAGTGATAATCGTTGCGTCTAAATGGGCCTTTATTGTGATTATTTGTCTCTTTTGTGCTTCTGCACGGTTTCCTGATTATACCTGCTATCTGCTAACTATGTTTGGATGGGTCCAGCAGCCATAAGTGACTTGTTTGGCCCGTCTAAGGCCTCCCTGACACAGATGTTTTTTTCAGTGCTACACGCTGTTAGAGGCTCCCATTGTTTCCAATGGAGCCTTTCAGACAGCTGAAAATGCATCCAAGTCGTTTCAATGGCATGACGAGGGTATAACAGAGTCCTTGCTGTAGCGACCATCACACCTTACACCCCAAATAAGGCCAACACACCTTCTTTGGATTAAATTGGCCTCAGCAGCCATTTTATTAAAATAACAAATTTAAATAATTTAAAGACATTATAATAACAAACCACCCCCTAGTGGAGGTCCTGGGAACCCCCGAAAACTAATCTGTCACATGATCCAACCAGGGAAAATATTTTGAACTGCCTCTCACCACACACACCGGCTCAGGAGACCCTATTTCCCAACAACACGCCCCCCGCCTCAAACCCACACTCACAAAATGGCCTCTAGTCACTTATCTCCCGACACCGAGGCCCGCTAGCCTTACACGGGCTAGTCACTCCACCCATCTTGGCAGGGCACCATCCTGTCAAAACATGAGGCGACAGATCCACTAACTAACTCTTACAACGAAGAGGGGGAAGGGGAGGTAGCTCTCAAGCCCCTGCCTTCACCCCACCAACCCAATATGCTGGCTCCCGAGGATCCCCCTTTTAACGCCACAGCTAGCAGGGCTTGACCCTCTCAAGCCTGCACCGCACCCCACAGAACCAGGGCACGCTCTATCCCCTCCTGAATGCCCTCTAACCATAGGTCTGTACCAATGGCATTCAGGTGCACCTCATCTGACGTCCAATAATTACCCTCACCTGACTTCAAATCCCTATGCCTAACCGCCACCCCACCATGTTTACCCACAAAATGAGAGACTTCTCTATTTAATTTCATTCTGGCCTTATCCAGCCCTTTAACGGACTTGGCAAAGCACCACATTTTTCATGGTACGATTTCAGACCATACAACCACTAGACCCCAATACAACATTAAAGGGGTTGTCTCGTGAAATCAAGTGGGGTTCAGCACTTCTGTATGGCCATATTAATGCACTTTGTAATGTACATTGTGCATTAATTATGAGCCATACAGAAGTTATTCACTTACCTGCTCCGTTGCTAGCGTCCCCGTCGCCATGGATCCGTCTAAATTCGCTGTCTTCTGGCGTTTTTAGACACGCTTGCGCAGTCCGGTCTTCTCCCTGGTGAATGGGGCCGCTCGTGCCGGAGAGCTGGTCCTCGTAGCTCCGCCCCGTCACGTGTGCCGATTCCAGCCAATCAGGAGGCTGGAATCGGCAATGCACCGCACAGAGCCCACGGTGCACCATGGGAGAAGACCCGCGGTGCATCGTGGGTGAAGATCCCGGCGGCCATCTTGGTAAAGGAAGAAAGAAGTCGCCGCAGCGCGGGGATTCGGGTAAGTAATAAACTTTTTTTTTTTCTTTAACCCATCCCTTGGGTTTGTCTCGCACCGAACGGGGGGCCTATTGAATAAAAAAAAAACCGTTTCGGCGTGAGACAACCCCTTTAACAACTGTAAAATGTCATATCTGATGTCTCTTGAGAGGTCCCTAAATGGCCTTCTACCTAAGTCATTACCCCCAACGTGCAACACTAATATGTCTGGCACCTTGTGCAGACTCACTAGCCATTCCACCTCACCTAACACCGTAGACCATAACATACCCCTCTCCCCTATCCAACGAATAACCACTGAACTCCTATTAAAACGCAATTGTCTCCCGTCCCTTCTCACACCTGCCCTTTCTGCCCGCCCCCCCAGTACACAAAGGAACGGCCAAGTATCCAGGCCAATGCTGGTCTTCGCTCTGTAAAGCAAACAAAAACAAGAAATAGGTCCCCTTTTTACCAACTCCCACCTTCCTATCCTCTTTACAACCCCTTCATTCATCCCCCGTACCACAGCCTTTGTAGATGCCCCCACCCTGAAAGAGTGTGTCCCAAAACTATCGCTATCCAACCCCACCTGTACCAAAGCTCTCTTGAATACTGCCGTAAACTGATAGCGTGATAAAAATTCACCATCAGCATTACATAACAGCGGCCCAACCCCCACACCTGCCACCGCACTATATTTCTGCCAAACCATTACTGGGCACATAATAGTCCCTTGCACGACACCTAATACCACCCGTTGACTGCGGCCCCTCTGGTCAGTCTTGGATCTCCTAACCCAGAATTCCAAATTATTCCTCCACAATTCTAAAATCCTCTGACTGCAATCCTCCCCCATATCTTCCTGCTAGGCGATACCAATTCCCCCACTCTTAGTGCCCCAAAAAAGGATATCGAGAAAGCGGCCTTGAACAACCTCTCAAAATCTTCTTTGCAAATTTTGTCTATAGCTACCCCCAACTTCTCCAAAAGATCTAAAGAAATTGGCCTTCGTGAATCCTTACTACCTTTTCCCCTTCTAAAACCTTTCAATGCTTGTTTAACTAGAAATTAAAACTGCAAACTGCCCCGCTGAGGTCGACCTACAAGACATAGCTGATAACTCACCCGGCTGCGTAGGGGCTGTGAACCCACCAGCCTCTGGTCCTTCTTCCAGACGCTCTGGCTCTTCTTATTCCATCCTGTTCCTCGGCTCCCATCCCGGCTGCTCCCGCACCGCTTTTGCCGCAGCTGCCACTGTCCTTTTGGGGTCTCTCACTCTTCCTCTCCTCTCTGGGCCTGCTGCCTGCTGCCCACCCTCAGCCTCCCCTGCTTCATTTCCATCGGGGCTCTCCCCCCTTCAGCAGCTCTTTTCCGCAGTCTAGCTCCACTGCTGCAGGGCTGCTTCCCACCTGTGCCTCTCCTGGGTGAGCAGCCTCCACCTTTGCTCTTGCTACGTAGTGCTGTCTTCCGTTAGGCCCCACCCCCTGGCGGCATGGAGCCTAGCGCCCGACGAGGCACTGCGCCGCTTATCGGGTGTTCCTAGGCCTGTCCTCACCTCCCCTCCTCTGTGCTGCTGAGGACCTGCCTGGAGCGACCGGGGATAGGCTCCCTCTGCAGCGTCGGCGCAGCGGTATCCCTTTCGGACTCAAGCACGCAGGTGCGCGCGCTCTCCTGCGCCTCCGCTCTCTCCCTGCACTGACAGCCGGCACCGGTTTCTCCTCCACCAGCGCTGCTCCCGACATCGCCTCCAGCCACTGCATCGCGCGTTCTTCTGCTGCAGCTCTAATCCTCTGAAGCAGGCCTCCATCTTGGTAAGTCTTGGGACTTCCCTGCCGCAATCTTCTCTCCGTTGTCTTGTATCTTGGGACTTCTCCCCTGCTTCTTCTTCTCACCCACTGTGTTGGAACTTCACTACTCACCCCACTTCCATTTTCTTCTCTCTTGGGACTTCAGACTTCAGACTTCACTCTTCACTTCTTCTCTATCTTCTTCTCCGTCTTCTTCCTAGGTGAAATAGCCCCCACTGCCAGGTCACGTGATCATTTTCCAACCATCTCCACCCAGTCTCCGCCCCTTTTCCCACAACTCCCTTTTTCCAGAAAGCTCTCTTATTTTGTAAATTAACCCCTTCGCTCCCCGTTAACCCTGTTATGCCTGCCTTCTCCTACTGCCTTCCCGGCTCCGGCATTACTAAAGCATCACTTTTTAAAACGTAGAAACGCAAGGAAATAGAACAGACAGTACTTGAAAAATGTTGCGTTTTAACACTTGTCTGAGAAGCCCCATTGAAGTCAGTGGTAGTGATTGACAGCGTTTAGTGCTACACTGAAAACGCAGTGTTAAAGGCAAAACAAACCACTTGTGTGAGAGTGGCCTAAGTTAAAAAAAAGTAAAACAAAGTTAAAGTTTCACCTCCTCCCAAAATACTCACCCCTGTCCTCCGTGATGTCCTGCAGTGATATGGTCCTTCCAGGACCATGTGCCGTCTTCTGCGCATTCGCACTTGACATCATATGTCAGGCGTGTGTGCAGAAGAGCTTGTGCCCCCCAAAATGTAAAATCCCTCTGCATGTGTAGCCGCGAAAAGAGAGATATCACCGGGGACTGCTGTATGCAGTTCCTGATCACATGCTCACTGTTATTCAATAAATAACAACGATCATTTAAAGTAAAAAAAAGTTTTAAAAAGTGTAAAAAAAAATATTTTTTTAAAATTAAAGTTTCATCTTCCCTCACGGATCACATCTGTGAGGGAGGATGACATTACGTACCTTACCCCGGCTTCTGCATACGTGCCCGTCACAAAAATGGCGGACGCATGCGCAAAAGCCGCGGATTGCCCGGATAATTTAAAATCTCCCTGCTCCTGGCTATCCAACGTATCCGAGAGCGTGGAGATTTCACGGGTGCCGCGCTCCGTGGTCACGTGATCGCAGCTATCCAATGGATAACGGCGATCACGTAAGAGGAAAAAAAGTTTACATTACACCTCCTGTCACGGATCCGATCCATGAGGGGAGGTAAAATTACGTACCTAAGTCCTCTGGCGATGTTTTCCGATTGAATCTTTATCCGCGGACCTTTCCCCAACTTCGGTAGACGCAAGCGCAGAAGCTGGGGAGGGCCCAGGAAATTGAAAATCTTCTTGGTCCTGGCTATTAAAGGTAGCCGAGAGCCTGCAGTAGTGACCGAGGCCCGCGATGAGCAGTCCCTGGTCATGTGATCACCGTTATCCAATGGCGATCACGGAAAAGTTTAAAACAGTTGAACTTCAATGTTCCTTTCAGTTTGCGCCCTGTTGTGCAGCAAGACATTAGATTAGGGCCACAATGGGTTTCTGAACATGGGACAAACAGGAGTATCCATTTTGGGGTGAACGTCCTCATTCATATGTATACTGTACAAAAATAACTTTTTAAAATGACATAATTGCCAAAAAAATGTAAATTGTAATTTTTTCCTTCTGTTTTTCTTAGATTCATTCAAAAACTGTGGGGTCAAAATACACAGTACACCCCTAGGTCAGGGGTGTCAAACTCATTTTCACCAAGGCCCACATCAGCCTTATGGTTGCTTTCAAAGGGCCGATTCTAATTGTAAGACTGTAAAGTAATAGTGACCCCCTTAGTAGCCCGAGTGGTAATAGGGTCCCCCATAGTGGCTGTAGTAGTTATAAGGTCCTCATAGTGACCCCAGTGGTAATAGGGTCCCCCATAGTGGCCACAGTAGTAAGTAACCCCCATAGTGACCCAATAATAATAGCGATCCCTATAATGGCCCCACAAGTCATAGTTGTCCCAGTAGTAATAGTGATCCCTATAGTGGCGCCAGTAGTAATAGGGTCCCCCATAGTGGCCCCAGTAGTAAGTAACCCCCATAGTGACCCAATAATAATAGCAATCCCTATAATGGCCCCAGAAGTCATAGTTGTCCCAGTAGTAATAGTGATCCCTATACTGGCGCCAGTAGTAATAGGGTCCCCCATAGTGGCCCCAATAGTAATTGTGTCCCCTATATTGACCACAGTAGTAAAAAGTAACCCCCACACTATTATACATACATATATACACAGACGCACACTATTATATATATATATATATATATATATATAGTTATGGCAAAAATATATGGCCGTTTAGGGAAAGCGGAGGTTACCTTGTGAATGACGTCACATGACCCATGCTACGGCGATAGCCTGCTGAGGGACAGCAGAGTGTACCCTCTGACTGAAGTCTAGATGACCCGTGCAGTAGGGCTGCCACACCTAGAGTTCAGTACGTCATATGACGGAGGAATTAAATGACAGAGCCCACACAGTTATGGATTCATCAAAGAATTCCCAACAAATCGATGTCGGGCTTCTTTATTTATAGCCCCCTTGCATTGGGGTGCCGCAGCATCATTGGTCAATTAACTATGCAGTTTATTGGTTAGTTTCCAATCCAACATTTCTCATAGGTCAACTTAACCCTTCTTCATGTCCATTGGTTACACCTCATTAATCCAAAAAAAAAATCATAGTTCTTTGCACAGTTCTCAATCCGACCTCTGATTGGTTACTTCTTAGACATTACATGACATTCACTGGATACATTCTGATTCTTCATTTGCATACCTTCCAGAAACTTCCAGGTCAGCAGTGAATAACCTCTTGACGGCGTGCTGAGAGGCCCAAGTAGCTCGAAGTTCTTATCTTATCTCCACATGTGTCCCTTAGCTGAGAATATGTCCACGTGATTTGTGTAATACATTTCATGAGGATTCTGTGGCGTAATATTTCAAATATCACTTGTATACATATATCTATATACATATAGGCATACATACATACATGTACACACACACACACACACATATATATATACTCATATATATCCAATTCATGATAACTTTACATTATTCTCTATCCTTAGTGTGAGGCGTCAACCCCCCCTCCTTAGTATCTTGATATTCTTGGTATGGCCCCTTGAGCCGACATGTGGAAGCTTCTCGATATCCTTATCTCACCTAGACATATGTCCCTCAGTATAGTTACACCGCCTAGTTTGTGAAGTTGCTTCTCTGGTATATTTCCATGGTGTCTGTTGTTGCGCAGTTTTAATTCAAATAACAATTATTCATAACCAAATATTTTCCATTTCAATATATATATATATATATATATATATATATATACACACAGGGGTGCACACTATTATACATTTTATACGCTTTTATTATACATTATATATACAAACAAACAAACACACTTTTGCATTTTTATACACATGCAAACAGATGTGTTTATATACCAGACAGAGCAATCTGTATACTTACCTGCATCCATTGCGGTCCCAATGGCAGGTATACCGGCTGCTCTCAGTCCTTTTTGGGGCCTTCCTTATACTTGGGCTCCTGATGTCTCCCCAGATCTGTTGCCATGAACAAAGGGAGGGCCGGGGAGAGGAGTTCCGCGCTGACCGTCTCTCATCCTGCAGCTGCTCCTCCTCAGCGTCAGGGAGGGAACTTGCTGTACAGCCGGAGGGCCATATAAAATGAGGTGACGGGCCGGATTCGGACCACGGGCCTTGTGTTTGACATGTGTGCCCTAGATGAATTCGTTAAGGGTTCTAGTTTTTAAAATGGGGTAATTTGTGGGGGTTCTCTGTCGTTTTGGCCGCTCAGGGTCTCTACAAGTGTGCAATGGGGCCTAAATCACCTTCAAGTAAAATGTCTGTTCTGAAAGCCACCGGCTGCTCCTTTCGGTTTGGTTCCCATTGTGCATATGGACAGAAGACTAGGGCCACAATGGGTATGTTTCTGAACACGGGACAAACAGGGGGATCCATTTTGGGGTGTAAATCCTCTTTTTCATGTGCACTGTAGAAAAAAAAACCTGTCTTTAAAGTGACATAATGGGGTTTCACAGTAGCAGGAAGAACACTTAGATGTTATAGTCAGTTGTCACAGAGAGGATTCAGCTAAACTCTAAAACATAACTTTTAATCAAAGAAAAAACTAAAAAGGATTTTATATAGTAAAATCCTGAAGAGACACAGACAGACAAACACGAACAATTCAGGACAGGTCCCCAGTCGTATAGCGGCGAAAGTAGAATTGAGTGAAGAACCAGTCCTATGGTGGGGTTCTTTTAGCAACAAAGTCAAGTCTAAAAAGCCGTTATCCTCAACGTCCAGGAATATGTGTATATGCTAAGGAGAAACAAGGGTCCACTTGATATGAATAGTGTTCCTATCTCACCTAAAGTTCCTATCTTGTGAAAAGTGTCAGCAAGAAGAAAAAGTTTAAGTTCAACAGGTTCAAAAAAGGTTCTACGCGTTTCAGCTACAGATAACGTAGCCTCATCAGGAACCAGATTTAAAGAAACTGGTTTAATTTATTTTCACCTAGTGATAGGATCGTCTATCTCCCGTCTTCCTTGTTTGCACCTCCATATTTAGGAGTTTACTTGATCAGAGTTTTTACCCTGACCTACTTGATCTTTTCTTTAAATAGTAATGTTAAATTTGTACGTCTCCTAAATGGTTAAAAAAAGCTAAAGTTTTTCCAATGTGCTTCCAGAATAAAGCAAACAGATGGAAATATTTATCTTAGCAAAGATGTGTACAGTATGTTTGCACATGTTTCAGATATTACAGTTGAAAATGTGAAAGAATAACATTTTTTCAAAAATTTTCCCAATTTTGGCACTTTTAATAAATATTCACAAATTCTATTGGTCTATTTTTACCACCTAAATGCAGTATAATATGTGTGTAGGGGATAAACTTGTTTTCGCGGTAAAACCCCTCCAGTATTTCTTCTCACACACATCCTGCGCATTTCTTTAAAATACTTATCATGTTGTCTCCTAAGACATTATCATCCTTGTTCTCAAATGTCAAGGTCTCCGAACGGCTGGTATTTCTCCAGCTACAGAGATACTAAATTACTGTGAATATACTCAACATTTTTTTTTTGTATTAGTAAAATATTTAATAATGATAACTATGAAAATAATTTAACCTCTTAATGACTGGCCATTTATTTCGGACTTGTTTTTTCATCCCCGTGTTCCAAGAACTATAACTTTATCATCTGCATAGACACACGAGGGCTTTTTTTTTGCGGGGTGAGTTGTACTTTACTAAGTGTTATGTCAGAAGCCAGAAAAGGGGGGTGCACAAGTATAAACAGCAACTTTTCTCAAAGTTTCTAAAACTTGCTCTTTCACTATTCAATACCCACCTTAAATATGTAAATTATATTTGTGTATCTGATGACATCACATCCATTTATCCAGACCACCATTAGAAGTCAAAATATGATGTCACCAAACTTGAGGAGGAATTAACGTGGATAGTACGGGAAATCTCTTCATTTTCCCGAAACTTGTGAAGCGGCCATATTAGCACAATATTAGATGTTTGCAATTTTCTGTTTCCTACAGATTGACTTACCCTCTGAGCTCTCAGAAAACCATTTTGTTACTCACCTTTCATGCTGCTTTATACTGTATAACTAACAAGCATCTTTAAACGCAGACATACAAAGAATATACACTCTGTCTCAAAAAAATCAAGTAACTAGAAGGAACTATCCTTTTTGCTGCAAACCTCGGCATGTGCTTCCATCTCAGACAGATCTGTAACTAATGAGAGTTGTGATGATTAGATGAACGGTCTTGTCACCTGAGGCCCTAAAAGTGGTTCCACTCTTGGCCTATAAAAGGCTCTCGGAGACTCCTTGTGTGCAGTGACCTCTTTTACAACTTGTGTAGAACTTGTTGACCACTAGATGCCTCTACGAAGCAACCACAACGATTTCACCCAGTTTACAAAGTTTGAGAGGGGCGCATTATTGGAATGTGAGAAGCTGGATGCTCGTATCAACGACTTGGCTGCCACAGTTAGGAGTTGTTGGGACCAGCAGATGTGTGAGGGCACACAAGGCAACCGGGCTTAGGAAGCCCTCAACAACCTACCAGTAGAAAGGATTGTCAGATCATCCAACTATCATGAGCAGCTACAACTGTTTTGTTTCCGCCATCCAAAGACAGATGTCACTATCGTTATACCCCTGTGTCTATCAGAACCATTTACAGGCGCTTGGCTGAAGGACATTTGGTCTCCCGGCGCCCAATATGTGTACTACCTTGGACCCCTAACCACCATTGCCCACTGTTTGCAGTGGTGTCATGAGTGACAAAACTGGACGCTACGGAGTAGAAACCGAGTTGTCTTCAGCCAAGAATGCAGGTTTAGTTTCGATACTTTTGACAGCTGTGTTCGTGTCTGGAGACCTCGGAGTGAGCGCCACAATCTTGCCTTTGCTGTGGAGCGGCTCACTGCCCCCTGCTGGTGTGATGGTCTGTAGGCCATTGCATACGACAGTAGTGGTACGAGGGACAATGACAGCTCATGTGTTCCTCCCATGGTGGCTTCTGAGAGGCATTTCCTAGCAGAGTAATGACACACACAAGGGGGTCACAGGGATGCCTCCATAGCATTGCCACACTTCTGTGGCCTGACCAGTCACCAGATGTATCACCAATAGAATAAATATGGGACCATCTGGGACACCAACTTCGACAGCCTGTGAGTTTGCATGATCTAGAGGCTGAGTTACAGCAAATGTGGACAGATATGCTGCAGGATACCATACAGAACTTGTATATCTCCATGCCCACCCGTATCACATCTTGTATCCAAGCTAGAGGTGGTACGACAGGGTACTAGAGCCTCCATACCTGCTCGTATCACATCTTGTATCAAAGCTAGAGGCAGTACAACAGGGTAATAGATCCTCCATGCCCACCCGGATCACATCTTGTATCCAAGCTAGACATGGTACAACAGGGTACTAGAGCCTCCATGCCCCCCATATCACATATTGTATCCAAGCTAGAGGTGGTACAACAGGGTACTAAATCCTCCATGCCCCCCGTATCACATATTGTATCCAAGCTAGAGGTGGTACAACAGGGTACTAGAGCCTTTATGCCCCTGTATCACATCTTGTATCCAAAACAGAGGCAATACAATAGGGTACTAGAGCCTCCATGCCTGCCCATATTACATGTTGTATCCAAGCTACAGGCGGTACAACAGGGTACTAGAGCCTACATGGCTCCCGTATCCCATCTTGTATCCAAGCTAGAGGTGGTAATACAGGGTACTAGAGCCTCCATGCCCCCCATATCACATCTTGTATCCAAGCTAGAGGTGGTACAACAGGGTATTAGATCTTCTATGCCCACCCGTATTACATCTTGTATCCAAGCTATAGGCGGTACAACAGGGTATCCATGCCCCCCTTATCACATCTTGTATCCAAGCTAGAGGCGGTACAACGGGGTACTAGAGTATCCATGCCCCCAGTATTACATATTGTATCCAAGCTAGAGGCGGTACAACAGGGTACTAGAGCCTCGATGCCCCCCTTATCACATCTTGTATCCAAGCTAGAGGCAGTACAACAGGGTACTAGAGTATCCATGCCCCCCGTATTACATATTGTATCCAAGCTAGAGGTGTTACAACAGGGTACTAGAACCTTCATGCCCATCCGTATCACATCTTGTATCCAAGCTAGAGGTGGTACAACAGGGTCCTAGAGCCTCCATGCCCACCTGTATCACATCTTGTACCCAAGCTGGAGGTAACTGATCAAATTTGTAAATGACACAAAGCTAGGAGGGATAGCTAACACTAGAGAAGAGAGAGAATATTCAAAAACATCTAGAAAAGCTTAAATAGTGGGCAGCGACTAACAGAATGGTATTTAACAAGGAGAAATGCAAAGTCCTACATCTGGGCAAGAAAAATGAAAAAAGCACATACAGAATCGGAGGAATTGGGCTAAGCAGCAGCACATGTGAAAAAGACTTGGGTATACTAATAGATCATAGACTGAACATGAGTCAACAATGTGATGCAGCAGCCAAAAAGGCAAACACGATTCTGGGATGTATTAAGAGAAGCATAGAGTCTAGATCACGTGAGGTCATTATCCCCTCTACTCTTCCTTAGTCAGACCTCATCTGGAATACTGTGTCCAGTTCTGGGCACCCCACTTTAAAAAAGATATCGAGCAAGTTCAGAGAAGAGTTACCAAGATGGTGAGCAGTCTGCAAATCATATCCAATGCGGAACGGTTAAAGGATCTGGGAATGTTTAGCTTGCAAAACATGAAGGCTGAGAGGAGACTTAATAGCTGTCTACAAATATCTGAAGGGCTGTCACAGTGCAGAGGGATCAGCCCTATTCTCATCTGCACAAGGAAAGACTAGAAGCAATGGGATGAATCTGAAAGGGAGAAGACACAGATTAGATATTAGAAAAAACTTTCTGACAGTGAGGGGGATCAATGAGTGGAACAGGTTACCACAGGAGGTGGTGAGTTCTCCTTCAATAGAAGTGTTCAAACAAAGGCTGGACAAATATCTGTCTGGGATGATTTAGTGAGTCCTGCACTGAGCAGGGGGCTGGACCCAATGACTCTGGAGGTCCCTTCCAACTCTACCATCCTATGATTCTATGGCACATCTTGTATCCAAGCTAGAGGCAGTATCAACAGGGTACTCCTCCCTTCAAGACTTCAGTTTTCTACAATTATTCCTCCTTTTGCTCTGATATTGTAATCACTTACTTATATCCAGGTTACAATGACACAGAGAAAGTTTCATTAGATTCTGACAACTCCTTCTAGGGAAGGGATTTGTTTTTTTATAATGAGTATATAATGACAAGAAAAAAGTGTAGAAATAATGATTATCTGGCAATATGGTGTTACTTTGATGCTCATCTACAAAATATACAAAGGTATAATTAGTACAGTTGGGTTTTGGTTTATGTTTTTTAACTTCACTGTTGATGAAAAAGGGAAAAAAAAACGTTAATAATAAATGGGTATTCCCAAAATCAACTTTTATCACCTATACATAGGATAGGCAAAGTCTGATCAGTAATGGTCTCACCACTAAGATACCACCAATGTCAAGAACTGGGGTCCTACTTCCCTCATTACTCACAGTCACCTGGAGATTGAATGGACTGGCGGTCACACATCTGCTTCACCACTCCATTCAATTCAATGGGACTGATGAGAATATCTAAGTACTATGTAAAGACTCATTTACACGCAAAGACAATCAGTCTGGAGTTTGCACTCAGCTGCATTGTCTTCACATGGGCTACTGCGGGCTGTTAGCTGAATACATTGTAATCAGCTGCTCCCGTGGAAAACACAGCATGCGGTGCCTGCTATCTCTCTCTGGCTGAACGATGGATTTTATGCTCACCTAAAAATCATTGTTCAGCCAAAGAGTGAAAGATGGAAGCGTTTACAAACTACGATTATTGCTCAAAAGCCATCGGTTGAACGATTTTTATGCCATAGTCATTGCGTGTAAATTAGGCTTTAGGCTATTAAGTGTTGGGCTGTTTCTGGCAGTCTCATTGAAGAGCAATGGAGCAGTGCCGCGCATATTCAATCGCTGCTCCAGTCGATCTCCGCTTCACTGCCGGAGGTGTAATGAGCCTGCTGTGAAGAGGTGGGCGGATACAGGAACCCTGTTCTCAAGATTGGTTAGGGTCTCAGTGGTGCGAACTCCACTGATCAGACTTCTTTCACCTATCCTATAGATAGGTGATAATAGTTGATTTTGATACAACCTCAAAGTCAGAATGTTTTCTATTTTTTTTTTTTTATCTGCTATGATCATAATAGTGGAAGAAGTACATACATGTAACTCCGAGTTACTACAAGTGAATAATAATGTATACTCCAAAATTCTTAATAAATGTAAACTACAATTTTTGTGTATAAGACCCAATCTCATAACCATGCATCAATGCACATGTGTCTGATAATGGCAACTATGTTCTTTATAGGATTGTTTCCACTACTCACAACCACTCTGTAATTGTAACTACTCTGTAATTGCTTCCAACTGACTCAAATGAGAACTTGGCCTGCAATACCAAGTCTGGCCACTGCACTGTCTACTTCCTGCAGAAATGATCTCAGTGCATGCGTCTACTGACCCAGCCAACTACTGATCGGCAGGAGTCCCAGACACAGACCCTTGCTGATCTACTATTGATGGCCTATCCTGAATATAGGCCATCAATAGTTTACAACTGAACGACCCCTTTAACTACAGTAAGTTTCAGATATACGAAGGGATTGATAATAAGTTAGAATATTGAAATATTTGTGAAACATTAACCCCTTCCCGCTCCAGGGCGTGAGTTTACAGGGCGTAAACTTTTGTCCTGGGGATAGCGCAAGATCTCTTATGATCTCGCGCTATCCCGCAGTGGGAGCCGGCCTCCCTCTGCAACAGCGGGGGGTCATCGGAGATGCGCCTTCCGCTGTTAACCCCTTCCCTGCCGCGATCTATGTAGATCGTGGCATGGGAGGTGTTCACAGGTGACGTCACCAGGCTCTGGCAATATAATCACAGAGAGCCCCCGGTTGCCATGGCAACAGGATGCCTGATACTGGCGTCCTTTTTTATGCTTTTTCTCATATTCGCATAAAAAAAGGTAAAAAAAAATTTAAACCCCACATATTTGGTATTGTCGCGCCCGTAACGACGCATACAATAAGTTGCACATGCTTTTGACTGCGCACGGAAAAAATTGTTAAAAAAAACGCTAAAAAACTGAGGCAAAAAACTAATTTTTAGCATTTTGCCTCCCTAAAAATGCAATAAAAGTGATCAAAAAAGCCGTATGTACCCCAAAATGGTACTAATAAAAACTACAGCTCGTCTCGCAAAAAATAAGCCCTCATAGAGCTCCATACATAAAAAAATAAAAAAGTTACAGGACTTTGAATGCAGCGATTTAGAAAAAAAAATTCCCCAAAAAAGGTGTTTTATTGCAGAAAAGGGGAAAAACCTAAAAAAAAGTAAGAATTTTGGTATAGTTGTAACCGTACCGGCCCGCAGAAAAAATGTATTGTGTTATTTATGCTGCATGATTAACGCTGTAAAAAAAAAAAAAAAATGGCAGAATTGATGCCTTTTCTCTCCCTGCTATCATAAAAAAATAAAAGGTTTTACAATATAGTCTATGTACCCAAATGTGGCACCAATAAAAACTACAGTTCGCCACACAAAAAACAAGCCCTCATACGGCCGCGTCGATGGAAAAATAAAAAAGTTATGGCTTTTGAAAAATGGAGAAGAAAATCCGCAAGAAATCTTTGCGTCCTTAAGCCCAAAATAGGCCGTGTCATTAAAGGGGTTGTCCCGCGGCAGCAAGTGGGGGTATACACTTCTGTATGGCCATATTAATGCACTTTGTAATGTACATTGTGCATTAATTATGAGCCATACAGAAGTTATAAAAAGTTTTATACTTACCTGCTCCGTTGCTGGCGTCCTCGTTCCCATGGAGCCGACTAATTTTCGGCCTCCGATGGCCAAATTAGCCGCGCTTGCGCAGTCCGGGTCTTCTGCAGTCTTCTATGGGGCCGCTCGTGCAGAATGCCGGCTCCGTGTAGCTCCGCCCCGTCACGTGCCGATTCCAGCCAATCAGGAGGCTGGAATCGGCAATGGACCGCACAGAAGCCCTGCGGTCCACGGAGACAGAGGATCCCGGCGGCCATCTTCAGCAGGTAAGTATGAAGACGCCGGACCGCCGGGATTCAGGTAAGCGCTGTGCGGGTTGTTTTTTTAACCCCTGCATCGGGGTTGTCTCGCGCCGAACGGGGGGGGGGGTTAAAAAAAAAAAAAAAACCCGTTTCGGCGCGGGACAACCCCTTTAAGGGGTTAATGGGCAATCTCAATTTTAAAATTTCCGCATCTGAATTTCATTTTTCATCAATTCATCTCTTTTTTTATCATTTATTATTAATATCTACTTTCTGAGGAATACTTTTTATAATAAAATGACACATTTGTGCTGCTGCCTATATCTGGAGTAAATCCGGTCCACAGATATTCCCCAGACATTGTGGAGTATTGCGCAATATTTGTGCTTGTGGTAAGAGTTGCACAATCGTAACCCTCTACGACGTAAAGAATATTGCCACACGTTGTTTCTTCCCATTTTTACTTCAGTTTCACTCTTTGCACAGAGATCTTGTAGAACACGAAGTGGACATTTGTATCCTTTTGTATCCTTATGATGATTTCTTGCTAACATTGTGAATGCTGATACAGTTCTACAAGACGCCACGGACAGAATGTGTCATTACAATAGATGGTACAATAATGGTTTCCAATTACTCAAGACAAACATATACAGTTCACAACAGCTAAGAAAAAGATGTAAACTTTGATCTTCGCCATAGTACCATTAAAAATAGTAGATGAGCGCGGGGTCTATGGAAAGGCCCCCACTATAGGAAGCAAATGCAGAGAAAAAGTTGAGGAGCTGCCAGTAGTAATCAATCTAATCAGTGTACTACAAAAATGTAGGTTGTGATCTCTAAGGGCTCATGTCCACGGGCAAAATAAGAATTAAAATCCGCAGCGGATTTTAACTCTTCTCCCGCCCGCGGATCCGCACCCCATAGGGATGCATTGACCACCCGCGGGGTAGATAAATACCCGCGGATGGTCAATAAAAGGGATTTAAAAAAAAATGGAGCATGAAAAAATCTGGACCATGCTCCATTTTCATGCGGGTCTCCCGCGGGGACGGCTCCCGCGGGCTTCTATTGAAGCCTATGGAAGCCGTCCGGATCCGCGGGAGACAAAAATCAGATTTTACTCACACGCTCCGTTTCTTCTCTTCGCCGCGGCGCCATCTTCTCTCAGTCGTGGCCGGATCTTTTTTCTTTGGGACGGCGCATGCGCGGGGCACGTCACCGACGTCATCCTGTGCATCCGCCGAGCCGAAGAAAGAAGATCCGGCCGCGACGCAGAGAAGATGACGCCGCGGCGAAGAGAAGAAACGGAGCGGATGGGAGGTGAGTTTATTCTTATTTATTCTTATTTTCAGCCCTCATGTCCGCGGGGCAGGAGGGACCCGCTGCAGATTCTACATGGAGAATCCGTAGCGGGCCTGATTTTCCCCGTGGACATGAGGCCTAAGGCCTTCTTGCACACGGCTTTATTCTAGCTCCGTACAACCACTCAGTTGTACAAAGCTGGAATATGGCACCCATAGACTTCTGTGGACCCTACTGTATATGATTCCAGTTTCACGTAGAGGTTTTTTTTGCATTTCATGTGAATTGCACCATTTTCATTGGGTACTATATCATAGAATTATTGACCCGTAACAGTGTTTATTCTTGGGGGAATAATCCCTTAAAGGGGCGGGCGTCGTTTAAAAATGTTCTGACCTAGCCTTAGGATAGGTCATGAATAACTGATCGGTGGGGGTCCCACTATTGGGACTCACATTGATTAGCTGTTAGTAGGGGCTGCAGCCCTTATAAATCGTTACAGCTTTTTCAATGTCTACATCTGTCCGGTGAGCTACTATTACTTAGATGCCGTACTTTTAGCAGCGGCCGTTCTGAATATTGCAGTATTGTCCCATTGAAGTGAGCATCACTCCCCTGATTTGCAGGGGTTCTGAGAATTGAACCTCCACCGCTCAGATATTGATGGCCTATCTTGAGAATCGGCCATTCATTTTAAAAACCTGGATGACTCCTTTAAAGGGGTTTCCTGAAATTTTATAAAAATTAGCCAGGGGGTAAAGAGCTGCATAAAAGAAAGAAACAGTACTAACCATTTAGGAGAGTGCCCACCCTGGTCCCTGCTGTTCTGGTTCCAGAAGCTTCTGTAGCTGTTCTGTTCCATTCATTGTTTATGTGACTGCTAAAGCCAATCACTAGCCTAATTAGTCCTCATGTGTACACAAACAGCTGCTGACCACTTCAGGGGCTTCTGGGACCAGATCATCGAGGACTAAAGTGTCCGGACATTTGAAGGGCAAGTACAGTTTTTTCTTTCTTTCTTTTACACTGTTCTCTACCTCTTGGATAACTCTTAAATATTTTGGAAAACCCCTTTAATATGTTGCCTTATGAAGGTACCATGTGGCGTGCCCATGGCTCTGTGGTACAGGCTTCTACACAAGACTCAAAAGGTAGAAGATGCACCCAGCCCCATGGGCCTTAGGGCCCCAAAGACCCTCTGATACCAGTATTATAGATGGCACATAGTGAGATGGTTTCCCATTACAGACTCTGTAGTGGGGGCCGGCGGGGAGCGGCGGGGGAGAGCAGGGAGCGGGAGGGGGGGGGGGGGAGAGGGAGAGAGAGATCTCCCCTCCGTTTCTCCCCGCTCTCCTCCTCCTGCCTTAGCGGGTATACTCACTCATCTCTATTTCCACTACATTTTCAGACGTAAGGCAACAACACGGCACTTCAAGGTCTACAATGTGCCCATTAGGGTAAAATATGTCATTCTGATTTCCCTCAGCAGTAGTTGCTTGGTGCAAAAATGTATATATAAACTTACTCTTCATTGTACTATAGTATAAGAGGCTGTTCAAAACTATTCTGAGACCCATCAGGTCATTTTCCACATAAATCCCAATGTGTTTTAAAGGAAGTCAGAACGTAAAGAAATTCTGACTCACTGGAGGAACCTACAAGACTTTAACCAGAAAAACATGATTTATATTTAAGTATAAAGCTTTAAATTCATATATGAGACTTTTTAAAGGGGCAGTGCGCAGACAAAGAGAGAAAAAAAACTACATTGAAATCTGCTCCATCCTGTGTAAAACAAGAGAAGTCATACGGTAAGGGAATTATCACTTTATGTTGAAGATCCAACTCCTAGATTTTTGGATACTGAATGACTCTTGTTTCTTTGGAATCAGAGCTGAGTGGCAGTTAAGTGTCACATGACTTTTCTCAGCTCTGATGATTGGCTGAGTCTTGCAAGGAGGAGTGGCATATGTGGAAATCTATTTTCATCATTTGAAAAATATAGACACCAAACGTTTCCCAGGATACACAATCAAATAGCCATGGCTTCAATAAAGTTGTCACATCACATCCCTATTTCATTTATTTGCCGTACAGGGATTATCACGACTCACATTGGTTCTGGTCCCCATTGGGGCTCACAATCTAAATTCCAACCCAACCAATTAGTGTATTTTATTTTTAGATTACTGGGAGGAAACATAGACAAAGGCAGGGAGAAAATACAAACTCCATGCAGATGTTGTCCTTTGGGGGATTTGAACCCAGGCCCCCACGGTTGAAAGGCAAAAGTGCTAACCACGGAGCCAGAATTTTAAATCAGACAATAAAGAGAATCTATTATCACCTTTGAGCCTTCATAAACTATGTTATGGGGCTCAAAGGTGAGAGAATGGAAAGTCTGGGGTCTTGTATTTCATACTCACCGGGTGTCCCATTCCTGCTCTGTGTCCTCATGAAGTTGGCGCACAAAGACTTTTCAGATGGCTCTCTGTACGTGGTCTCCCATAGGGATGAATGGGAGAATGCATGCACCGAGCCGGCTAAAATGAGCCACTCTGTGTGTCGGGGACACAGCGCCGGAATGGGGCACCTGGTGAGTATGAAACGCAGCATCCCAGACTTTTCCATTTCCTTACCTTTGTAATGTAATTTATGGGGCCTAACGGTGAGGACAGGTTTCTTTTAAGTAGTTGGCTCCCTGGTGGTGGTACAATTTTTAAATGTGTTTGCATCATCTGGATGCCGATATAGTTTAGTACTATGGTGTGCATGAAGCAAGTGTAAGGGCGTTGAACTTCCTATATTGACCTTGGGTGTTACCCTTATATGTGCAGTGTCCTGATTCCATCTGCGTCTGCTGTTTTTGTTCTGGCGTTCGGAGAGCAGCAGGAGCAAGAAGAGGGAGCCACTCTACCTCTTGGCATGGTGGAGGCAGTGGCCACTCAATGTCTGGGTTTCTTGACAACCGGATATTGGGCAGGTCTTCCCCACTGCCTCTCTGCACGGAGGCTCGACAGGCTATGAGGGCAAAGCTCAGGAGAAGGAGGGGTATATCATCATTTAAAATATTTACCCGGGAGCCGCATATGTCCTCTAAGGAAAATTTATAATGAGGGAAACTTTGGTGCCAAGTGTAGTTTGCGCAGCACGTTTTAGAGTAAGTTCAGGGAGTGGTGAGCCAGAAATTTTCATGGCCCGGCGTAAGGGGCTCACCATGGAGATGGACTGGAGAAAAGCACCAAAAATTGCTCCAAGATCACCGCATATGTTAACCCTTTCCAATCCAATTTGTATCTTGGTTTTCCTAGTTGGCTTACTCTTTTTCTGCCATTTTACAACGGCGCTATCTGCTGGCTAAAGCCAGTACTGCATGAGGTGACACGCTGGATAGGCACCGACAGCAGAAAGGCTGGCAATATACAGTAAGAGAACCCTGACGGATGTCTTCAAACATCGGAGCTGTACAGCCTTAAATCATAATGTCTTCAGAGGTCAGACAGTGGATTGGAAAGGGTTAATATTCGCAATGGAATGGAGCAGGATCACAGGGAACTAATTGATTGGTTGATGTCCTGATATATAAGGGGCCAATTTTAGCTGCATACTGAGCTTCAAGAGTGCCATACTGAAGCTTTGGGGAGCTGCTGACTGCAATGCCGGAAGAACGCAGCTGCACAGCCTGTGAAGGGAGACCAGAGGGCTAAGTCACCCCCAGACAGATGGGCCAGGAAGCGGCTGGCTGTCAGGAAAAAAGAGCAGGATTGCTATGGCCCACAGGAAGACCGCCAGACATTGCTGTTGGATCAATGGGGTCGGTGCAAGCTTCAATGCCCACACATCGGACATGAAAGTAAAGCTGGCTTTGAATGGCCTTCCAGACTGTAGGTGTGTACAGCAACAGAGACAGGTAATACCGACCCTGCAAGCCTGCTCTAACAATTTATATTCAATTGACAGGAAGAGACTAGACTGTACAGGACTTTAAGGGGGGGGGGGGGATGCGCCGACCCCTTCTAGTTTCGGACTGAGATATCTGGGAACGGGAAGTAAAAGATGCCAGTAGAGGTGCAAAAGTATTAACCCTGCAAGGGAAGCTGTGTACCATATTGCATAATCTGTAGTTCTCTGAGACGGTACCGACATTAACCGCATATTTTTAATATTGCTTACAAGGTATTACTGTTACTACGAAGTGCTCAAGTTCAATTGAATAGTTAATCGTTACTATTCTATTGTACCCTTTTGTTTATGTGCTCTTAAATAAATATTGTATTACTTCATCTGCTGTATCGTATCTTGAATCCTGTGTCGCTACCCCTCACCTGTGACCAGTTGGAAGTAGATTGGGGAACTTTCTGGTGATAAGAGTAGCCTGCAGAGGTATTTTCCATTTGCATGTAGCCGGGCACAGCTTTAGGAGCCCATGCTAGTGAGTTAATGAACACACCCCACTTTACACCTCTTGTGGAAGGAAGAAGTCATGAAACCTTTGCCTTGGGCCTACAAAGTGTTAAAATGACCCTGCTGGGTGGAGCAGTTGCCAATGCCATCTTATGACCCAAAGACAATATCATTCATGAGCCCTTGTGTAGGATTTGTCCAAGCATTGCAATGAAAATAGAAAGAGTCATAGACTTTTAGGCATCTCTATGTATAGTGGGCATAGATACAGTACCTCAACCAAGAGAATGGCCATATTAGTAGAATACGAAACTTGAAGAAAATGGCAAAACAACATGAAAGCAATTCGATGGTGAGTATGATTACTACAACAAGCTAGCGGTGAGAGGAGAGCGGCATGATACATGACCTATGGAAACGTATGGAGACGATGGAAGAAAGGAGGAAGGTACCATTGCAGAACTTCATAGTCTTGAATTTTGTAAACTTGATGTGGAAACATTTTATCGTACCGTGTATCTCACAACTAAAAGCTATAGGAGGAGCAGAGGTGGCGGTTTTATCTCAAAGCCCCTCTTCATGTAAGAGAACAGCTTTTGTATAAATAGTTCAGGGGCCAAATGGAAGATCTTGGCTATAAATCTCACCTTTCTATGAAGCTTTCCTGTCCAGGCAAAAAAAAAAGCAAAAATGCTCTGATATATTGATAATGGCCACTTGCTATCCATATAATATATAGTTTGTACCGTTCACGATCTATAAGTGTTTTCTATGTGGCACCAGTGAAGATATAACTGGCAGTATAAATTGCATTTATAGTTACAATATAGATATTTCTTACATAAACTATTGCGTATTTTCATGTCATCAATATACTTTTTCGGTATAAATGTAGTATAAAATGTAAGCAAACGTAGTAAAAGTTACCATGAAACGCGTTAAACATACAAGTAAAAAATATAGGCATAATACAGCAGAGCGCAATAAGTCTGTCACAGACAGACCAGTAGCTTGCTTGATTCTCTGGTTATCACTCTTTTTGTGGTGGACGGTCCAGCCGTCACCGTACCATTATATTCAAAAAATTAGATTGTAAATATAGTGCTGAGTAAGAGCAAAAATAAACTCCACTGATACATATAGATGTCATATCAAAGGGGGATCTTGGCCCTGAGCAAAAATGGTCATGGGCCTCCTACCAAGCACCATATTTCTATTGTACTTGAGCAGGTTGAAGACCCTACATGTAAACTTTAATGCATTTGACTCAGAGGCTGTGGATCCCTTAGGACCATGGGCCAAATTCCCAAATGGTCAGTCCACCCCCTAGCTACATTTGGAATTTGTAGCTATCACTCTGCTCTACAGGTAGAGTCTATTTCAGATCCGAGGACCAATAAAGTTATGGTTGATTGGAGTTTCATTAACAACCGTCATAAAGACTGTCACAATGCTACAAATGTGCAACTTTTTGAGACACTAGAGACCTTAGATGAGCTTTAAAAAAAACTCAACTGTCTAGTGCCTAACTGGTAACATTGGCCCACGTAGAACAGAAGAATACTTTGGTTTTAGCCACAAGATGGCTGAGCTTAGGTGTCTGCTGAAAGTACTCATGGAAGTTGGCCTTCTTATAGTCATCTTATGGACTTTGAAAAGTTGGCCTTCTTATAGTCTTATTATGGACTTTGAAAAGTTGTGCTTCTTATTGTCTACTTATGGACTTAGTTGTACTTCTCATGATCTTCTCCAAATGTGTTCATGAATTTGCTGTTCATCTTTAAAATATTGGCCTTAAATCTTTTTGTTTATTCCGGCACGATGGATGCGCCCCTCATATTGATGCTCCAAGACTGGAGTAGAACTTAGAGCAGGATGATATTTTTGGTCTTCACAAAAACATTGACGTCCGGCTGACATCATACATTGTGCCATGTTCCATACTGAAATAAGGTCCTTGCTGTTTGTTTCTTCTACAGGAAGCTTTCCTCTACATCGTGCGCTTGCTCGGCTTGGTGGATATCACTTTGGCTTTCACTCTCTACCCCTTGACATGGCTGTTCCAGAGGGCTGTCGCAGGAAATTGTCGAAGATGTGTTGCCTTCTTGCAGTGTAGAGCTTGGTAGTAAAAACATATCAATCATTAGGTGACATGACATCTCTGTAAGGTATGTACAATTATTAATATCTCTGCAGGTGGTGCCACCCTTTTATGTGGCACCGTATAAAACAAAAATATCCCATAGCAAACAGCAAAGTTAGAGAGTTTGAAATGTGACTTCAACAAGATAAAGTACAAGAGCCCTGACCAAACCGTGCCATGATGTAATAAAAGGGGTTTAGGGTGTATAAGCAGTTGGGATAATGTGAGTGCCGATGGGCAAGGTCTAGTGGGAGGGAGCCTTGACAAGGGGGAGGGCAAGCAAAGCATTTATTTTTTAGTCTAGGGGCTGGGGATCCAGTGCGGGTAGGTGGGGGCATGCTTCACTCTTGATGTTTTCCTGCTTTCTCTCTCTACCTGTTTTTTTTGTCATATTATTCAGGGCTTTTCCTTTTTGGGGTTCTGAGAGTCGCAACAATGGGTGCAGGTAATGGGCCATTTGAAGAATGGATTCAAAAGCGGTTGGGTGGTACCCTCGAGGTGGCATTAACAGCTGAGGGTAAGAGGTGGTGGTAGTTTTTGCCTTCTAGTGACCCTGGTTCCTTTCCGAGTTACTGACATGACTGTATTGTTTATTATTTGGTTTCCAACTTAATCAGGGACTGCTATAGCCAATCGAGCAACTGTCACGCAGTGTGTTGTCTCATTTTTTTATGCATCGGGTTGGGTAATATGGGGTAAGGGGTTAACTTTATCCATAGTCCCTTTGTTATGGTAGTAGGGACTATATGCTGGAGAACACACAATAGAATGACTGGCCTTTTTCTGCTCCTTATTCATGAGCTTTGCTGTGTAGACTGACACAATGAGCAGAGCCATCTCATTACAACAATTAGAGAGCAGTAGATTTAAATCCCACCACCTGGGACCCCCGTCTATCTACTGTTCACCAGGCTGGTGTGCACATGCATGGAGCTGATGTGCACAGGTAGCAGACAGCTATGTTCTCACTGAAGTGGCCCATCTTAGGATTGCAGGCAAAGTTCTCATTGAAGTGAATGAAAACTTTACTTGTAATACCTAGTTGGGCCACTGCAGTGGGAAATATGCTGTCTGCTTCCTGCAGAAATCAGCTTTCCATATGACCGTACTGGTCGGCATACAGCTAATCAGCAGGGGTCCCAGGCAGTGAACCCCCACCAATTTACTAGCCCAACCTAAGGATAGGCCAATAGTAAATTAAAGCTGAACAAACCCTTTAAGAACAGATGACAGCTCTATTGTAATGATGAAGGCCTAGACTTCCAGAGTGCCTGGATGGTATTTGACATTTAGAGAGCAGTAGAGTGTTGAATAGCCTGCAGTAAGATATAGCAGAGGATGGGAGAGACATTGGAGAACTCCTAGAGGTAAGAGTGTATGGAGGTAATGATAGGTGGGATGAGGTTAGGGTGACCCTGACACAAGTTGTCTCATTCTGATTGACTCACACCTCATTAATACTGTTTCTAAGCATCTACTTTACCTCGGTCGGCTCTCTGAGTTCTCATTCAGCAAGTTATCAGAGTCCTCAGGCTTGGGGTCTGGCAGGGGGATAATGTACTCGCTGTCATTGGGCTGCACAGCCGAGTATAAAATATTTGAGATACTTTCTCCCTCGTAGACGGGGTTATTTATTTTAGTTGCTTGGGGCCTCACACGAACCACGGCCGGGTGATCGCTCCTTAAAAACTCTTCATTGACTTGTTTATATCGCTATAAAAATACGGGAAAAAGTTCCATTATTTTGTGGCACATTCATGTTTATCGATGCTTTGCATATCTCATTCTTGTCTCTCGCTTCTAACATTTGTGCATCTTGTTGAGGAAAAGTCATGCAGTTTTTATAATGTATAATATACCTGTTTGTAGCCGTCGGCTAAAAGGTTTCCTGTCAGAGCCACCAAACTGGAAAAAGTTGGCCTCTTTTCAAACTTTTCATCCCAGCATTTCTGCATAATATCGTAGCTGTGAACAGAAGAGCTTCGGTTACTCATCAAGGAGGTTCGCAAAGACTATGGTGTCAAATCGTAATATATGAGGGTTAGAGTTGAGTGAACATATTCTGGCGAGCTTGATGCTCGTTCGAGTATTAGCATACTTGATGGTGCTCGTTACTCGAACGAGCATCAAATTGCGTTCGACCCCGCCCCAGCTTTTGGCCCCTCCCTGCCGCGACGCAGTGTGTGTCATTTGAAAATTTTTTGGTCTGGCGGGAAGGGGAAGGGGGAGAGAGAGAGAGACCGAGAGACAGAGAGAGAGAGAGAGAGAGAGAGACCGAGAGACAGAGAGACAGAGAGAGAGACCGAGAGAGGGAGAGAGAGAGACCGAGAGAGGGAGAGAGAGAGACCGAGACAGAGAGACCGAGAGGGAGAGACAGAGAGACCGAGAGAGAGAGACAGAGAGACCGAGAGACAGAGAGAGAGACCGAGAGACAGAGAGAGAGACCGAGAGACAGAGAGAGAGACCGAGAGAGAGAGAGAGAGACCGAGAGAGAGAGAGAGAGACCGAGACAGAGAGAGACCAAAAGACCAAGAGAGAGAGAGACAGAGAGAGAGAGAGAGAGAGAGAGAGACAGAGAGACACAGAGAGAGAGAGACTGAGAGAGAGAGACCGAGAGAGAGAGAGACCGAGAGAGAGAGAAGGAGACCGAGAGAGAGAGAGAGAGAGAGAGAGAGTGAGAGACCAAGAAAAAAAACAAAAAAAAAAAGCTCGGCACCCGGCGTTCCACATACAAAAATGCTCGAGTCTCCCATTGTGGTCAATGGGGTCCGTCACTCGAGTAGAGCTCTCGAATTTTACCAAAAGCTCGACTCGAATAACGCGGACCCGAGCATTTGGGTGCTCGCTCATCTCTAATGAGGGTCCCTTGGAAACTAGCGCCTCCGACCTTATTGTGTCGATACACATCAGAAGACGGATGTTGGTGATATGGCAATATAGTTTTAACCTCCCTCCAATATCTGGTAATTTTTTTATTGCCATGCGGCAGATGGCAGTAGAAGGGCATCCGACAAAATGGCATCTGACATGATAGCGTGTATAAAGCAAAGGTGTCTAATTGCATTTCTCCATAAAGAAAAAATTGCCTCATTGATATTTTTTTAACACTTGCTGAACTTTTACAGAGTGCAAATAGTAGATGTTAGTGTTTCAGCAGTGGTACATGGCAACCAAATGTACCGAATATTACCGGGAAGATTCAAACTATATTGCTGTGTCGGCAACATCCGCCTCTAATATCGTGTGCCAACAGAATAACATAGGAGGCCTTCGTTTTGGAGCCATTATATTCACTGTATGAGATACTTGTGTTTGTTTGCTTTTGATAAGCAGATTTTCTGAAAAAATTATAAAAATCATTGAAATGTAAATATGCTATAACTTACACTTCTTCGGAGGCATACGATGGCTTTGACATTCTATATCCTCTCTTTATGGCATTGTAGAACTGTTCATTCATTGGTAATTCAGGGTATGGTGTTCCACCTGTAATGACAGATTGTATATGTGTAGTGACCTAGTACTGGCGCTACTGAGTAATATTAACATCTAAGGCAGACTGTCACTGTATACATATATTACACTGTAATTATATAGCTGTATCTTCTGTGTCTCTGCTTGGCCTTAGTAACTGGGAAATCCCCTACTGTTAGTGAGACCCTCCGTGTTGGCTTAGCTCTGATTGGCAAAGGGGTTGAGCCAGAAGATGCTAGAAGCTTCTGGAAGGAGAGGTAATGTAAGACCCTTCCCGTTTGGGTCAGTACAGGGTATTAGTGAGTTCAGTAGGGTTGGAGCAGAACGGAGTGTAGAGAATTATCAGCTCATGTAGCGTTCAGCATCCAAAACTGCAGGATTGTTAGCAGCCTAGAATCGAGCCTCAGCCTTTGTGTATAGAGACCGGCAGGAGTGAAGCACGCCTGGACTGAACCCAAAGTGAACCCCAAGGCTTGGATGAGGTACAAGTGCTATTGTGAGGGGATACAATATAGTGCAAGTGCAGGAGAAAACCTGGGGCCACCTAAAGTAAGTCACTGATTAAGCTGCTGGCATACAGAAAAGCTCCCCGGGCTTGTGAGAGATACACTGGAGATAATGTGTATTTTACGAGTACTTTGATGGCTTTGGCTGTGGTGTATCCTGTTGCTGGATGATCGGTAAACCTCTAGTTGCTGTTTGCACAAGTTGTCTGTCCTGCACTAAACACCTCGGTCACCTAACACAATACCTGCCAGGGTGTCTGCATGCTACATATGTATTTTTGAGCCAACGACAGAGGAAGAAGTCTCTAGGCTGCTTTCCGCTGCTCACCCCACCACCCGCGCTAGCGACCCTCTCCCTTCTCACCTCCTCCGGTCCCTTTCCCCAGCTCTCATTACCCACCTCACCACCATCTGCAACCTCTCCTTAACCTCTGGCACCTTCCCCTCTTCATTTAAACACTCCATCATATCCCCTCTGCTTAAAAAACCAATCCTTGACCCGACCATTGCCGCCAACTACCGACCCATCTCAGTTGATTTCAGGGCCCTGATCTATCAACTAGTTAGAAATGTAGATACAGAGATCCTTACTCCATCTCTCTCTGGAAAACACTTATAGAAGATCCCTCATTATCCCAGAGCCTGGCATGCCAATTAAGGCTTGAGCTTCTTTTGGTCACAACATGGTCATATTAAAATCATAACCATTATTATTATATGTATACCGCTAGTAAGGATATCGTATGGAATACAAATCTCAGCATAACAGAAAATCCTAAATTTGAAGCACCGCCTTTGTTTATACCGTTAGAACCAAGTAAAGATGTGCAATAAATAATGTCATCAGATCTGAAGGTGTTTCCCCATCATATCAATGGTTCATCAGGGGATAAGAAATGTGTCATTAGTCCTAACAACTAGATAAGGCAAGGGGAGTTGGAATCTAGTTACAGTGTTGTGAATCTACATTGGGAGAGCTTTACAGTAGGCAGGCTGAGGGTGTAGCCATAGAGAGGTGGGATCGCTCTTGTCAGGGCGGATGCGCCACCTGTAGGCAGTGAGTTATAGGGAAGAGATCAGGGAGAGAGCACGAGTTTTTCATAGTCCCCAACTGACCCTCGCTCCATGGGATTGACGCAGCAGTATCGTGAGTAGTAACACAGTGCTGTATAAAGCAATCTTAGCATGTTCATCACCTAACCAAATCACCAGAGTGCCCTAGCCTTAGTTAGTTGTATTTTGCCACTGCCCCCCTTTTACAATGAACCTTTCTCATACCTAATGTGAAGATTTCCCAAAGAAGGATTCCAAATGACCAAACATCGCTGAGCGTTGTGTAGAGATTGTTGAAGATGCTTTCCGGTGCCATCCACTTCAGAGGAAGGAAAGTCTAAAATGAACACAATATATTGAAGTAGTCAGACCACGTGAAGCACAGCTCATACTTTACATAAGAAGATGATCGAAAATCAGAAACTCAAAATGCAAAAGTTTTCCATTAGTGCAAAAGTAAATCCTGTATGTTTTGGACCATAAGGGCTCCTTCACCCGGGCGTATGCTCAATTACACATGCCTCAGCGCAACATATTTGCACCATGAACACCTGTGGCGTACTGTACTGTACTATTGGCAAGAACAAAACTTGGCAAAAAGTGTGTGTGTCCAGTAGTCTGAACTCGGGAAGCTTTGTTGTGGGAGAGGAGTTTGAAGGAAATTGTCATGGCAGTGGTTAAAGGGGGGGGGGGTAATTGGAGTCAGCACAAAAGTGGGGTGCCGCGGAAGGCAGTGTCTGTTTAATGCAGTATTAGCTGGGTCTGTTGCCTCGTGGTTTTGACAGGGCGGTGCACTGCAAAGATGGTATCAGTGACTACCCTGGGTATGGCTAGTGGGCTTCTGTGTTGGGAGGCGACTACAGGCTAGTTGGGGAGTGTGTGCCTATGGAGCCAGTTGGCGTGTGGTGGGAGACGTGGTTTTAGAAAATAGGGTCTCCCGAGTCAGGTGGTGTGCCGCGGGAGGCACTGCAAATATTTTCCAGGTTGTTTTGGCAACAGACTGAATCAGGGGTGCAGGGATCTCCCCAAATTTGATATTAGAATGTTTGAGGTTTTTGTTATTTCCAATAAAATGGCTGCTGTGGCCAATTTAATCCAAAAAGAGGTGTTTGTGATTATTGGTAATTTTGGGTTCTAGGAGTGGCCTGCAGCAGTAGTGACTCCGTTATACCCGTGTCATGCTATCAGCAGTTATGCATGGTACTCATTCTTCAAAAGAGACATCTCCTCAATATGTGCTCAATGCATATATATACCAATGCAGGATCTAAATATTTCAGGCCTGCATCTAATGCAACATGACGCGACCTCAGGGATAGTGATAATCGGGCTAGTTGGTTTTTCCATTGCAAATTGTGATATTGTGTCAGTGTAGCTGGTACTGTACCCTAAAGCCCAGGCTAGAGCACAGCTGTGACATTCAGTTGCCTACAAGTGGTGTTAACATTATGGTTAAGTGACTTCTTACCCTATAGTAGGGGCTGTATCGGGGCCAGAGGCCATACAGGAGGGCCCACATGATGGTGTTTGGAGTGGGGGGGGGGGGCAAAATGAGAATAGAGGAGAGGAGTTTAGGGGAAAAGTACTGTGCTCTGAGCTGGAGGTCTTGGTTAATGTGGGGACAGCAAGCAAATTCCCGCCATCCCTCCCATTGTTGTTTGTAGTTATTTGTCAGGGTGAGGAGTTTATTGGGTGGTTGGGTTGAGTTATTTTACTTGGTTTCCATCAGGTGATGTCATGGTAGCTACGTGGTGCATGGAGGGGGATCCTTGGAGTTGGTGGTAAATTGGTGGAAGGGGATTTCATCAGGTCTATGGTCCCCTTAATTCATGGAAAAACTGTGATTGGCCTTGTACGGGGTTCGAGTCCTGAATAGGTAGTTGAATTTAAGGTAGTCATCTGGTGGTTAATGGTATCACGAGGCAAGGAAGTGTTAGCTGGCGGTAAAACATTGACGTTTTGGTAAATATGTTCCTGGGCTCCAGAGTTTTGTAACTCCAAGGACCTCCACCTCTTGCCGTAGAATTATTTCACAATTTTATAATTAGTTAAATGTGCCATATGTACCCCAAAATGGTACCAATAAAAACTACAGCTCATTATGCAAAAAACAAGTCCTCAAGGAGGTTTGTCCATAGAGAAATAAAAAGGTTATGGGACTTTGAATGCTAGTATATATAACAATAGAAAAATCTATCATGTCATCTGTGCTGCATGATTAACACTAAAAAAAAACAAAAAACCCCACGATGGCAGAATGAATGTGGTTATGTAGACAGATAAATAAAAAAGCTTTGGCTTTTGAAAAGTGGAGATGAAAACCCCCCCAAAATCGTTGCGTCCTTATGGCCCGAATAGGCCGTGTCCTTAAGGGGTTAAAAACCTTTACCATGGAGCACACATTTGTTGTCGAAATGTTAGGCTGCAATGAAACTCGGAAGCTTTTATTTTAAACTTTATTGAGCAACTTGTACCGTAAACTTCTGCTTAGAAAGGTTTCAGAAGTGGAGGAGGCGAGCCGTGAAGTAAGAAGTAACGCAATTATCTGTAAACCCAAGATTCTAAGAAAGTCAATTAAATGTGATAATAAGAAAATCCACAGCGCCGTCAGGAAGTATTTGCCCCTTTCAGGTACTCCTTGATTGCATATTGCTGCACTGAATGATTATGATCTCGTCATTAAACATACAAGTAGATGCTGTAGACTTCAATAAATGATTCATTTCAACTGTATTCTAAGTCAATCAGCGCTGATATCACCTAAACTTTTACCCAAAAAATGCAGGTTTTTCATTTTTTTCATTTTTTCATCCAGCCTTCCAATAACATTTTCATGTTTCCATTGACATAGCTGGATGCGGGCTTGTTTTTTGCGAGTTCTACTTTTTAATTATACAATTCAATTTACCATATACCGTATACACTCGAGTATTAGTCGAGACAATAAGTTCCACCACAAAAAACTGGGAAAACTTATTGACGCGAGTATAAGCCGAGCTATACTCGAGTATATACTAGGTAAAAAAACCTCTTCCATACTCACCTCCCAGCCGGCATCTGTGTCTGTGCGACAAGCTGCTTGAATTCTCCCGCCGTCCTCTCTGCTCGGCTCTGTTAATGCTGTGTAAGTAAGCACTGTGATTGGATTGAGTGCCAGCCAATCACAGCTGGCGCTCAATCCAATCACAGTGCTTACTTACACAGCACTGACAGCAGGGGATTTGAAAGCCAATCAGGGAGATGACAGTGGGGAGAATTCTAAAGCAGCTTGATTGGTTGTGAATGATCGAGCACGGGCTGTGATTGGCTGATGCTTGATCCAATCACAACTCTTACTTACACAGCGCTGACAGCGGGGCATGACAGAGCCGAGCAAAGAGGATGGCGGGGGATTACAGCGGAGAGAATTCACGCAGCCTGCCGCACCGCCGCCAGAGACACAGACGCCGCCTGGGAGGTGAGTATGGAGGTTTTTTTTTTAAGCCTTGCCTGACTCGAGTATAAGTCGAGGGGGGGCTTTTCAGCACAAAAAAATGTGCTGGAAAACTAGGCTTATACTCGAGTATATACAGTAATGCATAGAAAAATGTTTAAAAATTCGGCTGTAGGGAGAAATTAAACACTGTCCCCCTTCTTGAATCTTCTTCGTTAAGCCAAGCCATATGAAATTAGTTATGCAAATGTTAAAAAAAAAGCTTTTGGATGTTCTCTGTATTGGGTTTCTTTAATACGAGTTATTGAGATACATTTGTGTTCTACTTAAAGGGAAAGTTTTGTAAAAGTTGATCTGTTCCAGTTATCATTTACCAGGAAGAACACAGCTGATGGATGGGTGACAACCCCAAATCTTCCCTCTCATGTGGAGATCTAGTGTTGTCACTCGTTTAGTAGAAGTTGGGGGGGTGTATCCGTACATGCCACCAACACTTTCCGTGCCAGGTACCAAGGAATAGGGTTGTCACCTGTTTGTAAGAAAGAGGAGAAATTGGCATTTAAGCCGAGAGAAGAACTTACGTTGCCTTTGGAGATGTAGTTGGAGTCTCTCACGATGTCTCTGGCTAATCCAAAGTCACAAATTTTCACTAGTTTTCCCTCACAAATCAGTACATTCCTTGCAGCCAAATCCCGGTGAACACACTGCGGATGAACACATATCATAACTCAATCACCAAACCAACTAACAAGGTGCAAACTCAACAATGAGGATGACTGCAAGAACATAAAAGGATTTATCTATGATACTACTTACATTCTTAGAAGCAAGAAAATCCATTCCATTGGCCACTTGGTAGCTGAATCCAATTAAGTCGGTAAAGCTGAGGACCGGTGATTCATTGATGACCGTGGAATAACGTGTCCTTTCTGGAGCTTCGAGAATAGAAATTTGGAAACAAATGTTATTTAATCTATGATATTCAGCATTATAGAGATATTTCCATTACAACCAATCATGGCTGAGATGGGAATAGCTATCCTAATGATGTGGCCACTGGTGGTTCGGATTCTGGAAACAGCCAAGCTTGTTGCTCTATGGTGTTTCCATAACTAGCATTGAAGTGAATAGGAGTTAGGAAACTGCATAGAACAGCCAGTTTGACTGTTTCCGCAATCATGGCCAACAGTGGCTGCAGAAGTGAGCTGGGACAGGGTCAGGTAACCTACATTTTGGAGTAGATGCAAGTCCCACCTCTGGGACTCACATCTATCAGACATGTGTCTATGCCATGAATCTAGGAAATGGGAATCAACTATGAGGATGAGTCAATATGTATCTGAAATACAGTTGCATTTATGACTCTCTTGGCAACCTTGTCGTTTTCACATGCCTTGCTAAGCATGGCTTCCTGGTGTCTATCTTCACTGCTAGGCAGGTTTGAAGTTGCTAGGTCAGTCACATTGTCCCAACGTTGATGTTAACCATGACCGTTCTTCTTATCAAGTGTATCAATGAAGAACAGTGTTAATGCTTCATGGTTTTTGTGGTCTGATGATGTATCGGGGGCCGAAATCCATTGAAGAATTTCAGTACAATAAGGGATTACACCTTACAGTGAGATGCTTATTGACAGGCTGAGGGCTACAATTCACACAGTTGTCGAAAGGCATTGTGGTGTTGCATAACAATGCCTATCTGCATACCCATACTATTGAAACCCTCCAGAAACTGAAGTGTGAGCTATTGGCTCACCCTCTACATAGCCCTGCCCTACCTGAGCTAGCCCCTTCAGACTATCACCTGTTTGGTCTACTCAAGGAGATATTAACCCTTTCCAATCCACTGTCTGACCTCTGAAGACATTATGATTTAAGGCTGAACAGCTCCTATGTTGGAAGACGCCCGTCGGGGTTCTCTTACTGTATATTGCCAGCCTCTCTGCTATCAGAGCCTATCCAACGAATCACCTCATGCAGTACTGGCTTTAGCCAGCAGATAGCGCCATTGTATAACGGCAGAAAAAGAGTAAGCCCCCTAGGAAAACCAGGATACAAATTGGATTGGAAAGAGTTAAGGGGTCGTAGATTCACCTCAGACCTAGAACTAAAGGAAGGCTGCTCTGCCAAAACATTTTTTTTCTGAGGTCATAAAGAAACTTCTGCAATGATGGAAGAAGAACTAGAAAAGCAAGAGGATTATGTTAAAAAAAATGGTTTTAGAAGTTTTCGCATTTTTTTAAACAAATAAAGGTCATAGCTGTATTGCAGATACAGTAATGTGCAAAAGTTTTAGGCAGGTATGGAAACAATGCTGCAAAGTAAGAATTTTTTCAAAAACAGAAAGCGCCTGATTGGCTCTCAAATAATTCTGCAGCAGGACAATGACCCAAAACATCCAGCCAATGTCCTTAAGGACTATCTACCGTGTAAAGTGATGATTTGTCCCCCACAGAGCCCTGATATCACCATCATGAAGTCTGTTCAGGATTACGAGAGGAGACAGAAAGATTTGAGCGAACCGACATCCACAGAAGATCTGTGGTTTGAAATAGAACATCCTGCCGAGTTTCTTCTAAAAATGTGTATCAGTGTGCCTAGAAGAGTTGATGCTGCTTTTGGCGGTCACAACAAACATTGATGGGATTTACATTTCCCTTTTGTTCATTCATTTTGCGTTTTTTGAATTGACAAAAATAAACCATTAACCCTTTGCAGTCCAATTTTGGATTCAGGGTTTCCTAGGGGGCTTTCTCTTTCTGCCATTATAGAATGGAGCCACCTGCTGGCTAGAGCCAGTACTGCAGTATGGGACATGCTTGAGAGGCCCCCGACCACAGAGCGGCCAGTAATATACAGTAAGAATACCCTGCCGGACGTCTTTCGACAACGGAGCTGTACAGCCTTCAATCAGAATGTCTTTAGATGTCAGACAGTGGATTGGAAAGGGTTAACTCTGCTATTTTTGAAAGAATTCTTACTTCGCAGCATTTTTCTACACGTGCCTAAAAGTTTTGTACAGCAGTGTAATGATTGGCTCACCCTCATACATGTTATGTAGATATTTTTTCCCTATGCTTTATTAGAGCATATGGATGTTATAAAGGAAGGTCTCTTGCTCAGGACACCCCTGTATTAATCAAAACACGGAGCCACAAAGAGTGTGTCTCACACTGATGGACCCAACCCATCCATCTGTTACATGATAGACCACGGATTTATAATGTGTGACTGGTTGTGGTTTACCCCTGTGGTAATAGGTGATTGTTGGGGGTTTCTGAAGTTGGGCTTGCAGGAATCAACTTATAGCTGAGCCAACTTCAATTAAATAGGGGGTTGTCAAGCAGAGTCATCACCTTTGAGTCCTGTAACAAAGTTTATGGGGCTCAAGGGAAATGGAAAGGGGAGTCATCTTTCATACTCACTGGGGGGCCTTCCTGGACTCCCTGTTCCATCACCAAGGACTGTAACTTATTTAGTTTATGGGGCTCAAAGGTGATGACTAGAGATGAACGAGTATACTTGCTAAAGACAATTACTCGATCGAGCATTGTCCTTAGCGAGTACCTGCCCGCTCGGAAGAAAAGGTTCGGCTGCTGGCGCCGGTGAGTTGCAGCAGTGAGCAAGGGGGAGCAGGGAGGAGAGAGGGAGAGAGAGACCTCCCCTCCGTTCCTCCCCGCTCTCCCCCGCCGCTCCCCGCCCGCCGCCGGCAGCTGAATCTTTTCTTCCAAGCGGGCAGGTACTCGCTAAGGACAATGCTCGATCGAGTAATTGTCCTTAGCGAGTATGCTCGCTCATCTCTAGTGATGACCATGTCCCTATAAGTCATCATTACTCAAGTTAAACACCACAACCAAAGACCAAGATCTTAGCATCTCATTACTATCACAGATCTCCCCTTTTTGACATTTTAAAGGGGTATATATAATATTTTTTTTCAGCAGAAACAGTGTCACCTTGGTCCATGGCCAACTCAGCCCTGCTCACTTATTGCATGCCAAGCAATGCCCATAGATAGCAGTGCCATTTCTGAAAATGTAGACCGTTGTTCTCCCTTTAAATATTTATGCATTGATTCACAACATTTTATGTAAAACATTCTACAAATATGAATTGTCATCTTCCATGCGATACTGACCCGAATTGGAGTAATGTTCTAGTTCATAGGTGGTTCCATAGTTCAGCGGTTCGATCTCAGCGTATTTGATTTCATCCTTAAGGTCCAGCATAGGCACATAGTAAATGTCATCTTTGCTCATATCCATGTAACCGCCGTCGCTTTCTATCAAAGCTGAAATGTGACTAAGAAGAGGAGATAAAGGTTCAGAACATTGCGAATACGTAGAAGATACCAATATGTACAGAAAAAACTGGAAATGTTGGAAAAAAATATATAAATATGACGACAAAATGTATCTAATTAATCCAATGGAGATACTACTGTATTCATCACGGAAAGAAAATGACCACAATGTTCCCACCATGTGTCAGTGAGAGTACCCTGTCAAACAGCATCCCTGATCTCAGCCTCCTGACCCTCTATAATTAATACATGAAGGTGGATAAGGAGAATAGGAGGGTCTAATGCATTAGTGGCGTTAACAATGTAATCGGATAGCAGTATCTGCTCACAATTCAATGGCTTGTAGGCTTGTTTCGCACTATTGATGGAAACAAGGATCTATGGAGTTTACCAGGATAATGTAATGACACCAGCTGGACACTAGATGTCAGAACTTGACTTCACCCTTAGCTGACATCTTTCCTAGGTACTAACTATGTCTCCCAGTACTCAGGTCCCATCAGGACTTACAGTGGTGGGGAATAGTAGTTGCAGCTGGACATTTCCAAGAATAATAAGTTTGAAACATGTAACAGCACAACAGAAAACACAAATACAAACTAGGGACTGATCATTAGATGATAGGAACAAAATGTGATGGTAAACAGATAATGGAGGTGGTCATAATGATGAACTGACAGTGGGGCCTGGCGAATAAATAACACTGTAAGAAATCGTATCCCTAATGCTAGTTCTCCCCATGTCTTTTCCTAATCTCTGCTTGATACTGACCCTAACACCAGACACCACTGACCCTAAGTAGTCCTCTTTTTTTCCCTACTGGCAACCATGCTGGAAACACTTTACCTGAAAACAAGAAGTCACTTCGAAAACAGACAAGAGGCCAAACAAGCAAGCTGAATAATGAACCAAGCCAAAGCAGATACAAACTAAGAAATGAAGACTGGATTAAATATAATTAAGGAACAAGACCACAGTCACAAGAATAAACAAGACTGGAACAAAGTATTAGAATGTAAAGAAGGAATACTGGACTAAACAAACATTGTTACTGCTGTAATCAGCTGTGAGGGGGGTTAGTGGTGCCCTGCACCCCTCTTACACCTGACACTGGCTTACAGCTGCTCTGACTGCGGCACAGGAGCTACATGCGAAGCTCCGCCCTTTGCAGTCTGGGATTCAGCTGGGAGGAGGGCATGGAGGATGAAGAAGGTATTTGTCTCTATTGGGTAAGGGGCCCCTCCACCGGCCTGGGAGCACCAGCAGAGAATGGGGGTTAATGGGGGTGTCATGTTTGTAGAGGCACTTGGAAGCAGTGAAAGGGAGGCTCCTCCCCCTCCAATGATGCAACACTAACACAGCTAGCACATCAGCACTGGGAAGATCAACTTTTCTGATAGGGAATGATGAACAGAGTTAAGCCCCACACACTGTGGCTGAATTAATAGAATTCGAGCTGTGACACAGGAGCAGAGAGAGAACAAGCAGGGGACTCAGCTACAGAGAGAGCACAGGGGGATGCAGCAGAGAGTGAGAGGAGATGCAAAAGCAGACATTCTTGATCTGGCGACAGGCGCTGACAGTGGAGAGCAGACCATGTGCTGCCCCTCAAATGATGCTGGGAAGCATCATTTGAGTGGCAGCCTAGGGAGCAAAAAAGGCCCTGATGACCAGGGGCGAAGTAGGATGACTAAAGGGCCATAGGGATCTGGGGGCCAAAGACAACATAATGCCATGTGGAAGAGAGAGAGTCTCCCTTCCGCAGGGGACTTGGTTCCTGAAAAAAGCAGAGAGTACCCTGGATTTAACAAAGCAGCTAAACATGTGAGACTGGTCTCAGACATACTGTTTGTACACTATTCCAAATTATGATGGACGAATACAGCATGAGGGAGTATCTCCCCATAAGGGATTGTGACGTACAGTTATTGTGATGCATTATCTATGGCTACCGGTTTATTATGTTAGGAAGTGGTGGCATGTGTAACCAAGTCAGTGAAGCGATGCCTTGGCTGGATGCGATATTTTGTGATGGGGAATAGAGCACTTTGGGGTAGCAGTGTGATGCACAGACAAAAGATTACATGAGACAAGAGGGTGCAGGAGGTGTATTTTAGTACATACGGGGCGTTGAGTCCACACTGGATGGGGATCTTAAAGTGTACAAGCACTTTGCCACCTATGGTGCATTGATGCTGCCATTGTTGTGTCAGTTTAAGCATGACTGTGCATTTGGTCGTCTTTGACTCTGATGGGTGTATGGGCCTGTGTTCAGTGCTGGTCAAATTCACTACAGTCTCCTGCTGTGGAGTAAGGACATCTCTGGATCTGGTTTCTGTGGTTCTCTCAGCGGCTGTCAAGGGACTGAGGTCCGAGTACTGGAAGTCCCTAAAAGCTACCCGCAACCCCTGTTTCTACCTACTTGCCCCCCTAGGCTAGGCCCCAGGGCGACAACTGGGTGACTGTCACTATACTCACTAGGGAAGCGGGGCAGGGGGTCAGACTTACAAATAAATACCGAGACAAACAGACACAGAGGCAAGTCAGGAAGTCCGGGTCGCCAACAGGAGAATACACGGTACCAGCGATCAGGCGAGGTCAAAGTCAGGTCCAAAAGCAGAGAGTCACAATGGGAAATCAGCTCTGAATAACGTGGGTGTAGCCTGGAGACAAACTAATACTGGCAAGGATATACAGACACAGGAAGGTTTAAATGCTGTCAGAACTCCCACCCCAGCAGCTGATTGGGGCAGGAAGCCTGACAGCAGCAGGACCAAATTAGACGCTGGGAGAACAGCCCCTCCCAGCACCTGCAGAGACAGAGCAGAGCAAAAGCGCTGCACCCGATCAGCTCGGGTGATAGGACCAGCGGTGCCGGCACAGAGACCCCCAGAGCCACTGGTCCTGACTCTTCAAAACTCAAAAACTTCAAAACTTCAAAACTCGCGGCTCTTCAAAAAGGGTCAGAGATTTATTACTGGGATTTATTATTTAAGGTTTTGGTTTACTCTTATGGTGGCTTTTCCTTTGTCATTTATCAGGGTTAGTGAGTGGCATAGGCATGGGGGTTGGAAGCGTCCTTATCAGGGCGTGCAATCCACTAGTAGGCATGCACGAAGCAGATGTGACAGCAATGTTGACATGCAACGGGTCTTTCATAATCTAGTAAAGAGTATGGAGTATTATGAGGACAGTCATGGTTGAGGTTCGAAGTGCCTTGTCTCGCCAAGGCGAACCTCTGACATGGATATGTAGATATATGTAACAAGTGTAAATTAAAAACATGTTACACTCTTATGCAGTGTACCAGTTAGCCTTTACCTTCATCCAGTAAAGTTTAAACATGTATTGCCTCCAGCTCCGTCTCTCACCGCTGTGCCACCATTTACCGTGTTCACATGGGGCATTTTTTTGTTGCGTTTTATAATTTAAAAAAACATATTCAAAAATGCATGTTGTTTTCAAAAACTGCACGAGGCCTTTAAGGACCACATGTGGTTTATAACAATACATGCCTTGATAAAAGAAATGCATGCATTGTTTAATGCGCTTTTCAATTATGGTTCAAAGATGCAACTAAAACACAACACATGTGAAAGCAGACTAAGGGTGATATTACACACTTCTGTTACTGGACTAAGAAACGCGTGAGAAGCTACATTAATTACATCCGGAACCTGGTAGTCTCAGGTCAATGACTATGAGACATTCAGCTGCAGGCTATATAATTGGTATATCTCCTCCTGCGTTTTTCAGTGCAGTAACCGCATTGCGTCAGGGGCCTCTTACACGGGACAGAATTGTCCGCAGGATGTAGCGCAGATGCAGATTTTGTTGAATTTTTTACTGCGCAATGCGTTTCGCAGATAGTCTTGCAAAAAGGCTTTCGTTCTTTTCCATAGACTTTAGTTGCGGAATTATATCTCCTGTATGTTAGAAATCTGCAAAAACAATTCAACAAGACGTCCTTAAAGCTTTTCTGCTGTGGAATTTAATCTTTCGGTTTTGAAGTAGAGAAGCGCAGTTTTTAACAGATGGGGAATTCAAGTCCCATAGGGATAACATTGTGAAATGTCCACGTGGAAAAATTCTGTCCTCTGTGAAGGTACCCAATAGCACCCTTAACCCTTTTCAGTCCAATTTGTATCCTGGTTTTCCTAGGGGGCTTACTCTTTTTGTGCCGTTATACAACAGCGCTATCTGCTGGCTAAAGCCAGTACTGCATGAGGTGACACGTTGGATAGGCTCCGACAACAGAGAGGCTGGCAATATACAGTAAGAGAACCCTGACGGACGTCTTCCTACATCGGAGCTGTACAGCCTTAAATCATAATGTCTTCAGAGGTCAGACAGTGGATTAGAAAGGGTTAAGGGAGGCTAGCAAATGAGCAGCTCCTCTCTAAATGAGGTTGGCTGAGCACTGCGGTCAGCAGATCCATGCCAATGAATGAGCTGTTGGAGCTGTCAAAAAGCAACGACTGCGACATGAGGATCCAGGAGGAGCATTCCTGCTGCTTGTAACAGGTAACAGTTGGTTTATACAGTTATTGCAGGTTCTACCTGGACATTCTTTCCCCCGTTGAGGCATTGCTGTAGACTTCACTTTCTTTCCGGCTCCTATCAGCATAATACTGGAGGAAGGTATGCTTGTTTTTATGCAAATAATCCACAAGATCTCCATACCGACAGTATTCTGTCACGATGTATATCGGTCCTGAAAAGATCAGAAATACTTATGGTTGGAAAGTCGTGTCTTGTGTGTCTTACCTCTTAAAGTCTTATCTTTTAAAATCTGAACTTGATGTTTAGCACTGGAAGGTACAAGAGGTCTTTAGCTTGTGTGAGTGATGTTACTTCTAAGTATTATGGTCGATATAAAAAAATAAACTTGTGCCAAACTTCTTCAAATGTGCTTAAAGTTGCCCAAAAGTAGATACCTACTTGAAAGGCTCATGTTCACTGCTGTATTGAATTCAATGAATGGCGGAGCGCTGCCTGTGATTGGTTGAGCGCTGTGACCAATCACAGGCAGTGCTCAGATGTCAATCAATGAATGGTTGAGCCCTGTGACCAATCACAGGTAGTGCTCAGCTGTCATTCAATGAATGGCTGAGAGCTGCCTGTGATTGGCTGAGCGCTCAGCTAATCAGAAACAGCCCTTTCAGCAGGTGGGGATTTTAAATCCCCACTTGTTGAAAGAGATTCAGAGCAGTGACGGGACCCAAGCTGCTAGACGCGCCTGAGCCCCGTGCACGGCGGAGAGGTGAGTATTTATTTATTTTTTACACCAGATAAGAATGATTTTCAGGGAATGGCTTATATTTAAAGCCCCTCCCTGAAAATCACTGCAGGGGTGCCGACATCACGATCCTCTGCCTCTCCCCACAGAGATGAAGAAATCCTCTGCCACAGCTGTGACAGCTGTGGCAGGGGATTCTTTTTTCCCCGCGGGGAATCCTCTTGTCACTGAACACTGTGACAGTGCTGTAACAGTGTTCAGTGACAAGGGGACTACCCGCTGGGGAATATTGACACGCACCACAGACCTATGGTGTACGCATGTCCTATGTTTTGCAGGTACGTGCATTTGCAGGCCAGTAAAACATGGACATGTGAACACACCATAGGTAACCAATGGTTTTAATAGACACATGGTTTTGTGTGCACCTATGTACGCACACACCCATCTGTAAGCACCCTCAAATTAAGAAAAAATGAATACTCACCTGTCCCCGCTGCTCAATGTCTAGGACTACAGCCCCGATGCTCACCGCATGGAGCCCCGAAGAAGTGGCAGGTGGTCACATGCTGCTCATTGTGCCGTTCATTGTCCACGTGACTGCTCAGCCACTCACAGACTTCAGAGGTTTATTTTGAGGCAATTTAACCTTTTTTTTTTAAGTCTCCAAAAACCCCTTTAAATATTAAAGACCTATCCTTAGGGTAGGCTATTAAAGTCGGATCAGGTGTTTGAAGGGCAGTGGCACTCGGTCCCTTTGCAATGTATACCAGGCACAGCGCCGTACATTGTGTGTAGGTTAATGTATAGTCCCATTCATTTAAATGGAACTAAGCTGTACAATGGTTGATGAATGTGACAATATAGGCCTGAAGAAAAGGCGTCAACACTTGCCCAAGTATGTGGCCCCCTCAAACAGATGATCAGCAGTCAGACCTCCACCAATCTGATATTGAGGAGCTTAAGAATAGTTTATCAATATTAAAGGTGTTATTGAGCATCAAAAACATTTTTGAAACCTGCTCATTGTGGTGGGAAAGCATAAAAGGAATACATTGGAAGTAGAGATGAGCGAGTAGTGCCTTAGCCGAGTATCTCGCCGCTCGTCTCTAAAGATTCGGGGGCCGGCGCGGGTGACAGGTGAGTTGCGACGGGGAGCGGGGGGAAGAGAGGGAGAGAGAGAGAGATCTCCCCTCCATTCCTCCCCGCTCCCCGCTTCTATTGAAGCCTATGGAAGCCGTCCGGATCCACAGGAGACCCACCCCTGAATTAAACTCACCTGCTCCGGGTGATGCAGATCTTCCTTCCTTCGCGGCAGGAACTTCTTTCTTCGGCCCGGCGGATGTGCCCGGCGCATGTGCGTGGCACTTAGCCGGCGTGCCGAGCATATCCGCCGGCCGAAGAAAGAAGATCCGGCCACGAAGAAGGGAAGACACGCACGGCCTTCAGCAGGTGAGTTTATTCTTATTTTCAGGCCTCGTGTCCGCGGGAAAGGAGGGACCTGCTACGGATTCTCCATGGAGAATTAGTAGCGGGCCTGATTTTCCCCGTGGACATGAGGCCTAAGGACTATGTGGTGGCATTGTCTCCCCATTTATTAATGGGAAAGGAACTCAGCACAGTAAGCCACCCCGATTATTGGTATTGGAAAAGCCAATCTTACCTGAAGTGGAAAAGCCAGGAAGAATATAGGCTTTTCCAATACCAATAATCGGGGTGGCTTACTAGGCTGAGTTCCTTTCCTCTCCCATTAATAAATGGGGAAATAATGCCACCACATAGTCCTTAAGGGCTGTAATTGTTTGTCTTTATTTTTGTTTGGTGTGCCCCATGGGTTATATTGTAACGAATTATAATAAGATTGAGTTTTAATAATTAATCTACACTGTGAAGGGCCTTACAATTAGAATAGATTTTTGCCCCTGTGATTTTTAGCTGACCATGTCAGAGCTTGCTCGTTTGCCCGTACAGCCTGCTTATACAGGAGAGTTGGGGTGTCTATGGATGAGGTGTGTATGCCATGTGTGTTTTGTTGTTTGTTGTATTCATGTCTCTCTGTTTTCTGTGTTTGTGCTAACAAGCTTTGTGGTGGCAAGTCTGTCTTTTCTAACTTGGTGTCTTGGTGATTGGAGAGTTAACCAAGTTGGGAGGCTGAGTCCAGAGTAGAGAGGAGAGAGTTCAGAGAAGTAGTCGGTGGAGGAGGACATGCTAGTGGGAGCCTCAAGCTCTGGTGCTTCTGCGTGCCCGAGCTGTGGACCTATCTCATTTGCCGTGGGATGTATCCCCCTCAAGGGACTGAAGCTCGGAGTTTGCATCCTGGCAAGCAAAAGAAAAGCAAAGTTGTGAGTTGTCAATCGTGTCAGGAGTGTACCCCCGGGATCATCTATCAGATAACTTAGACTGAGGACACCTAGATGACGGGAAGGAAGAATGACTCCTGGAAAGCATGGGTGTGTGTAACAGAGTTGAAAAAGGAAGGAAATTTGCCAGAAGTCAACGCAAGCTGTTTTTTGGAAAATCCAAAGTTGATTATGTGAGTAAGCATAAACTGTGTGCCTCCGGTTTAAAACTAACTTTTGACTGTGAACTATTTGCAACGAGTGACCGTTCGCTCGAGCAGAGGCACTGGCATCACGTGACATATCGTTAAGGACTATTACCACCATTTGCTCTTGCCTGTGTTTGCACTGTGAGTGACTGAGCTGGGCCACGTTCCACCATTGTTTGGAGAGATCGCAGAGCCACCCGTGATAACCATCTTGAGAATACCATGGTTTCCCCCGCAACAGCCACTTCATCCAATCCCCTGTTGCTCCCATTCCGATGGTGCCTGGTCACCCACTGCTGTGACAGGAATTAGAGAGCAGGGGAACCAGGTATGTTCAGTACAGGAGTGGTGGTGGTGGGGTCAACTGAGGTGACTATGATGTTTTTATGTTTTTCGACAACCCTGAGCAGGTCTCAACATTTTTTGGGGAAAGCTGGTTAACTTATTTAAATCCGAGAAAACCCCTTTAAAGGCTGCGTTGGGTTGATTCTCTATGTTCATGTGTTCAGATTATGGCATGTTCTTTCTCACGCTGAAGTATTTTTCCGAAGAAACATTGCTTCTACAGGACAATATGGTGCCATATGGAAGCATCATCTGGCATCAACGGGAAGCATGTGGCAGCCAAAGTGTCACATAACAGGGCCCTCCAAAGTTTCCCTAAATCAGCTCTATCCACTTGTACTTACCTCCTTTGGTGCATGCCGCCAATAAGTTGACAATATTTAAGTGTGGACCCAGATGACTCATAATCTTCAGTTCCGACATCAGAGCCTGTTTCTCGCTGCTCCGAGCAGTGGCTGAAAGACAGCAGAATTCATAGACAGCAATGATATAAGAAGAAAAGAAGAAAACTTTCCATCATCGCGGCCCGACAAATTCTTCACCACTCACATTTCAGCATCTTTACTGCTACTTTTGTGGTTGACTGAGCATGTCCTAATCCATGAGCCGTAGCTTCTACCACTCTGCCAAATGCTCCAGAGCCAAGTGTTCGGCCTGAAAAGTAAAAATGGAAGGAGCTGAATTATTACTGCAATTAACTGTTTCATGGCAACATTCATATACTATATCCTCCTTCTGTCACATGTATATCACTTCTTATATAGAACGTAGAAGCAAAAATGTTCTTGCTAGACTCTACAAACCTAGCAAAGGTTAACTTGACACTGGGCTGAGTGTAGTTTCCATCTGTGCGCTCCTCTCCTGCACCTTCTTGTCAGCTAATTCATGAGCGCAACAAAGTTTCTCTGTTGTGGTCATAAATTAGCTAATAAGGTGCAGCCCAACTGAACCCCCGCAAAACAATCACTTACTGTAGTTCTGCTACTGTATTATGTTATGAGCTTGGTTCTTGTATCGTATCTATACACTGAGGTTGGCTCTGGTCTTGTATTTATGGTATACATTTGGTTCTGGTATTGTATCTATGTGCTGAGGTTGGTTTGTGCTGTATTATGTTATGAGCTTGGTTCTTGTATCGTATCTATACACTGAGCTTGGCTCTGGTCTTGTATTTATGGTATACATTTGGTTCTGGTATTGTATCTATGTACTGAGGTTGGTTTGTGCTGTATTATGTTATGAGCTTAGTTCTTGTATCGTATCTATACACTGAGGTTGGCTCTGGTCTTGTATTTATGGTATAAATTTGGTTCTGGTATTGTATCTATGTGCTGAGGTTGGTTTGTGCTGTATTATGTTATGAGCTTGGTTCTTGTATCGTATCTATACACTGAGCTTGGCTCTGGTCTTGTATTTATGGTATACATTTGGTTCTGGTATTGTATCTACGTACTGAGGTTGGTTTGTGCTGTATTTATGTTATGAGCTTGGCTCTCCTACCGTATTTATTCACTGAGCTATTCAGGTGTGTGTAAACACAGGCAGACGGTATATCCATGCAATATACAGTATATTATTTTTTTTCTTAAGACAGGGGGCACCAAAACAGGTTGCATCAAACTTATGGCCGGTACTGCAGGCTGCTTTGATTGGCCAGCACTGTTCACATGAGCAGCAGTGGCCAATAGGAGCAGCATGTAGTGGTTTAGTAGACAGTATGCAGTCTAAGGTGGTGCGGCCATATTGGATTGTCTCGGACTGGAAGGTCCTTATAATTTTTGGGTTAATTACTCAATATAGGACATGTTTTTCATTGGCATAGGTTTGGGCATGTGTGCTGAAAGGACGTATTACACGGTCTACTGACTGAAAAGGATAAAATGCCATAGAGAATGCCAGGTTTGGGGTGTAACTACAATGTAAAAAATGGAATAAAGGCTAAACGCCATATATGAAAAGTATCTAACAGTTGGGGACGAAACCTCCGCGTGGAAGTATGATGGTGAGCTGAATACAGTATTGGTAAGCATGCCCCACTGTGCCCCACAGATTACATACAAATAACCATAGAACACCATAAATCCCGTCCAAATACTCATAATAATGTACAACTAAATTGTCCTTCACAGAGTGTGAAAACCAACCACAGCCGCCGTATGCAGTGGAGTCTAGACTATTACATACAATAATCATGCAATGCAAGAATATTTACAGTCACAGTCCACAAAGCCCTCGCCAGTCCAGGTATTTATGTGTTTTATCTCAAGCACATCTGATGCAGCTAATGAAGGCCTTGATTAGTTGCACCAGGTGTGCTTGTAACAACATCTGATATTGATGCAAATGTTGTCTCTTATGAAGGATTCTATTTAGGGGGTTGAAAATCCTTGTTATATTATCTACGTTGAGCTTGAGTTTGATTGTTTTTTGCAAATTTTTGAATGTTTGTAAATGCAGCAAATAAATCTAACTTGCAATGGGTGTTGAATAGAGATGAGCGAGCGTACTCGGTAAGGACAGATACTCAAATGAGTATCGTCCTTACCAAGCACCCGCCTGCTCACCCGCAAAGATTCGGGTGCCGGTGGGGGGCGGGGAGCGACAGGGGAGAACAGGAGGGAGATCTCTCTCTCTCCCCCGGCTCCCTCCTTCTCACTTTAAATATAAGCCCTTCCCTGAAAATCAAGTAAAAGTGGTTTAAAAAACAAAAAAATAGATACTCACCTCTAGAGATGAGCGAGCGTACTCTCTAAGGCAAACCACTCGAGCGAGTAGTGCCTTATGCGAGTACCTGCCCACTCGTCTCTAGGAACGGGGGGGGGGGGGGAATCTCTCTCTCACTCTCTCACCCCGCTCCTCCCTGCTCACTGCCGCAACTCACCGCTCTCCCCTGCCGGCACCCGAATCTTTAGAGGTGAGCGGGCAGGTACTCGTATAAGGCACTACTCGCTCGAGTAGTTTGCCTTAGCAAGTACGCTCGCTCATCTCTACTCACCTCCCTTCAGCTGCCGGGGCTCAGCCGCGTCTTCTCCTGCTGTCCCCTGCACTGTGGCGCTGATCTATCAGAAGGCGGGGACTTTTAATCCCCGCCTGCTGAAAGAGCTGCCTGTGATTGGCTGAGCACCTCACGCTCGGGCAAAAACACGCTTGTGTGAAGCCACCCTAAGAAGCAGTCCTGAAACACAAGTTCAGTTTGACTCTTCTAGTGGGAATTACTTGTTGGAAATAAGCAGGAATACTAAATAAAGTCAGTAGAATCCATTGGTGAAAGCAAACTTTGGGGCTGCTGCATCAAAATGCAAGCAAAAACAAAAAAATGCAAATAAGGTTGGCAAGACAACAACTTTTCAGAATTTTTTTAGCCTCTAACCTTCTCCGGATGGAGATTACGCTATGTGCAAAATGTCATGTCAGCCGGCCGTACAGTTTGTGCGTGATGCTCCAACAAACTGGAACCCGTAAATAAAGGGGGATTGGGGGCATCGTCAGATCGAAAAGCATACAGAGAATAGTGATCAAGGAAAACATCCTGTGGTCAGAAGCAGTTCATTGACAAAAGGGGTCAGAGGAGGATGTCCAGAATTGTTCTGATAAACAGGCAGCGCACAGCCCAGCAGACAGCAGCTAAATACAGCGCTCGTACTCCGATAATGTGTCCAATCGCACAACCCGCCATTCCTTAGCACGGATAGACTATACCAGCAGACGATCAGTTGCAGCGCCATTGCTGTCTAGTAGAAACAGAAAGGCAGAACTCCAGGGGGCGAAAGAGCGCAAAAATTGGATCACTTAGTAGTGTAAGAATATTGCCTGGTCAGATGGATCTAGATTCCTGTTGCACCGTGCTGATGGGAGGGCAGAATTTGGCGCAAGCAGCATGAATTGAACTCTTCCTGTCTGGCTGGTGGAGTAATAAAGTGGAGAAGGTTTTCTGGGCACCTCCAGGGTCTTCCGATATCTGTGGATGAACGCCATGGCAAATTGCCGCAATTCTGAAAGCCAAAAGAAGTCCAACGCAGTAGTAGTCGGGGGTCCCTACCGGTCAGTGTATAGGCTATTGTCGTTTTTAAACCGCTTTTTATGTCCCTCAGGCCATTCTCACACATCCGGTATAATTGATTTCAATGGGGCCACGCAGACAACTGCTTGATGGAAAGCGTCACGATTTTCAGGCGCTGTCTTTTCTATTTTCCCCATTTAGCGCACCTCACTACCCACCACAATGATGGGGTGCGCTATAACCAGCTGTCGGCCGCAGGAGCGCAGGTGTCAGAGCGGCCTCAGTCATAAATTCATGTACAGAAAAGTTTTCCATGCTCCCTCAGGTATATTTCTACATTGACCACATGGGGGCACTGTTGCCTACACATTTCTTTTCCATTAAAGCTCCTTGCACATTGTGATAATGATAACTTGCTGCAGTTTATTCAAGTCCCTCTGAAAGCCAAGACGGTCATTTGCATTCTCGCTATATACTTGTGCGCTGCCTCGGTTTCTATTGGCAATAAAGTATAATGGGCAGCCGGCAGTAATGAGCGGCGCGGCTCGTAGAGAGCTGATTCTGTGCTGACAGTTTTATTTTTTGACACTAACATAAAATGAATGTATAATGTAGCGTTAAACCTGGCAGAGCTGAATGGTGGCAGGTGATTGCGGATAGGTGGCAGCAAGCAGTGTTGCCGCGAGGCAGCGGGTGCGGATATAAAAACTCAATTAGATGCATGGGCATGTCTATAAAATGAGAGGATATGAGGAGCCCATCATCCATAACAGTCATCCATGGTAATAAAATGGAAGTTCGTGTTATTTTGTAGCCATAACTAGGCTTTTATCCACCTGGAGCACATATTTAGTTTGCTGCCAGAGCCGTGTATGTGCATGACCAAGGCAGAGTGACTTGTTGCGCCTCCTTGGCACCAGTACTTTGTTAGACCCTTAGGTACCTGGGGCACATGCCCAGCCAGTATCTACCTTAATCAAGCCTTTAATTACTTAGCATACGTGACTCACCAGAGACTTTCTATTGAGCCCATACATTGCTCAATAGAAACAGAGTTGATCGCTACACCACTCAACTAAGGGCTCTTGTCCTTCTGTGGTGGGGGTCTTTGCAACCACAACCCCACCATTTAAACTTCTGACTTCACTGTGACATGTCAAAAGTTTAAAAAAAGTTTAATTAGACTTTAACGGGCTTGTCCGGTTGTTAAATGTTGATAGCCTAGAGCCCTAGACCATTAATAGTGAATCAGTACAGGATGGTAGTCCACACCCGCGTCATTTAGCTGTTAGCCAGGCCAGTGTGCCCTTGCACTGCTCGGATTTCTGCAGGAAGCAGACAGTTCCATTCCTACTACAGTGGCCAGGCTTGGTATTACACTGCAGTTCTCATTGGAGTGAATGGGTGTAATACTAAGCCTGGTGACTGCAGTGGGGAAGGAGCTGTCTGCTTACTGTAGAAATGCAGTGCACTGGTCAGAGAACAGCTGATCGGTGACGGTCTGGGGTGATTGACCTGTGCCCATTTACTATTCATGGTCTAACCTGAGGATAGACTATCAATAGCTTATAATTAGACAACTCATTTAATGATTCCACAAATAGGCCCAATTCTTGGTGGCACAGGCAGCTATAGTGATTCTACCATCTTGGGGCTGCAATCTTTACTCAGGAACCCTCAGCTCCTTCTCTACTGCATCTAGCAGCATTTCCTTAAGCTCCATACGTAGGTCTTGCTTACCGTCTGGGATAGCAAACCCTGTTTCCTCACCCGTCTGGGATATCACACCCCGTTACCTCACCCATCTGGAATAACACACCCCGTTACCTCACCCATCTGGGATAGCACACCCTGTTTTTTCACACTACTCCCAGTGGACAGTCCAAATGGGCAACTCAGTTTTTTGGTTCTCAGATCTACAATTTGAGTGCACTGCAATGGCGCACATACCAGCGGGGAAGTCACATTACCTACCATTAGTCTTCTGTGCCATTGTCCCTCCTATCTGTAGTGGCCCAAAGTCTATATTTCTGGCCCCTCTATAACTGTCATACATGTCATGTCTTCAGTGTGGATGCTCTGTGCAAATTCTCTTGTCTTTAGTTATTTGTACTGTACAGCTGCAGCATGTAAGAGGTTAATGTCTGAGAGTGGCTGGGATATGTCTGGGAAATGTAACAAGTGTGTCTTGTCACGTGATGTTGCCCTATATATGTGTTTGCAAAGAGTGAGTCTGGGCGATTCTGTTCTGTTCTTCTGGGTGTCTTGAGAGAAAGAGTGACAGCCACATGGGGTTACCTTCAACCCTCATGTGGTGAAGAGAATGGAAGCTGAGGAGAGGTATCCTGATGCCCCCCATTCCAGGATCCTTATTTAAAGTGCGAATGGAGAAAGGAGTTGCCGTGCAGAGTCCAAACTACTAATCTCAAGTGAGTGTCTGCGGAGTGCTAGGGGTACCTTGACCGAGGTTGCATGCGTCCTTCCGGGGAGGAGTCTGGTAGAGCTATTGTGACAAGTGCCATCTCTACCCTCGCCAGCTCCTCAGTGTGGGCCTTGTGTCTCAGTCACTGCGCTATCCACTAGTTCCAAGCCTCATTTTCAGTCGCTTCAATTCTCTGACTATAATACCTAAGGCACACCCGAACAATGCATGAATTGGGTAGTCAGAAGATTGAGGTGGACATCATGGATGGCCAAAAACTGGGCCCAGAACTGGATTGGAAGGACAAGATTATAGAAGACCAACAGCAGGATATATATAACTCTCTCTTCCGTTCCCTGGTCAGAATTTTGTTCCAAGATCGAGGACTGACTTTACGTTAAAAGTCAAGGGGGTACTCAACTTGTAAGAGCTGTAGAATTCTTAAAGGGTCAGTCTGTGAAAATGTTTTATCTTTACCCTAGAATGTAATTGCCATACAATGCCTACTAGGGAAGATGGCATACTTTCCGAACGCTGTATGGATGAAGTAGCTGCTCCGATGACCTCCCATGTGACCTCCACAGTGACTAGCTGAATCCTCCTGCCTCTGCTGGAGTTTGAAGTTGGTTCTTCTATTTATTCCCATGAGAGGTAAACAGTCAGTCTGATAGCAATGAATAGAGACTGTAACTTCTGGGCTGCTGGAGGAATTAGCTCAGCACAGCAGAGGTCACATGGCATGGTGTGGTAGGTATGTTATCACAACTGAAGACAATCAGTACTCACTTGACACCTTCTGCCCTTTTGTTTTAGTGACTGAAAGGGATTCAGCACTCAGACTCCACCAATCAAATTTTCTAACATGTCACTGTGACACAAAAAAAGTTTTCTGAAAGTTTAGTTACAGAAGCCCTCACCGGTGTCTAGCCTACGACTATATACAGACACTGCGCCCATATCTACATGGGCCATAACTCCTTGTACGGCATTTTGGAACTCCACCAAGCAATTACCTAGAACTAGTTTGTCTCTTGAAATCTCCCAGCTTGAGTCATACGGAAGCTGTAGAGGATCCACATAGATGTACTCGTGACCATCAGGGCTGATCGACTCAATCACCTTCCACCGAATCTCATAACGCGGTTTCTGCAGATTTAAGGATAATAGATAAGGAACTTTTTACATGTAACGAATGATCATTTCGGTCATTACAATCTCAACTTATGAACACTATAAAGCTCCTACTGAGTTTACAACGGTCTGGTGGTTCATCAGAGGTGGCATTTGAGGAGGTTAAGCATTAGCTCCATATTTCTATCAACCTTAATAAAGGGGTCGTCCAAGAAGGTGTAATTCTCATGCAGAACTACAGTTTAAGAGCCTCCACTTCTGGCCCAATTGCAGCCCTGCAACATGTGGAATGGGGTCCTTCTATGCCCATCACATGAGTAGGCTGGCTGCTCTGCACATCTTAATAACCAAGCAGGGCACCTTCTGTGTGAAGGTGGATGCAGAAATGCTAGAGGACTTAATAGGTCTTGGGCAAATGTCAGTTCTTTACGCTCTCCATTCTGTTGGAAAATGTTTTTTTCTCTAATTACTTTAACCCTTTCCAATCCACTGTCTGACGTGTAAAGACATTGAAGGCTGTACAGCTCTGATGCTGGAAGACGTCCGGCAGGGTATCCTTACTGTATATTACTGTCCCGCTCTAATGTCAGGGGCCTCTCCAGCATGTCTCATACCGCAGTACTGGCTCTAGCCAGCAAACGGCGCCATTGTATAACGACAGAAAGAGAAAGCCCCCTAGGAAACCCTGAATCCAAAATTGGATTGCAAAGGGTTAAGTGTTCCATTATCCTCTTAGTGACACGGCTAATTTTGGCCATAACGACGCAACTATTTTTTATTCATTTTTATCTCCACATTTTGAAAGCCATAACTTAGATTTTTCCATCAACCGTATGAGGGCTTGTTACTTGTGTGGCAAAATGTAGTTTTTATGGGTACCGTTGTTTGTTTACATATAATGTATTGGAAAACTCACTAATTTTTTGGGGGGAAGAGGGAGAAAAACACATTACTTCTGCCTTTGTTTATTGAGGTTTTTTTTACAGTGTTAATTCTGCAGCATAAATGATCCATTTTTTCAGCTGGTTGGTGCGATTACAACAATACCAAAATTATTTTTCTTAGGCTTTTCGACATTTGCACAATTAAAACCCTTTTTTTGGAAAATATATATTTTTTGGATCACTGCATTGGAAATCCCATAACTTTTTTATTCTTGCATGGATGGAGCGGCGTGAGGGCTTGTTTTTTGAATGACGTACTGTAACTTTTTTTGGTACCATTTTGGGTTCATTTGGATTTTTTGATAACTTTTATTGCGTCTTTTTGGGAGGCAAAATCAACAAAAAAATGTAGTTTTTGCTTTTCTTTTGCATTTGCCTTGATAAACAGCATGTTCAATTTACTAGCGGGGTAATAACGGATGCAACAGTAACAAACATATCTTTTTTTTAAATTTAAGCTTTAAACAAAGGGGGGGGGGGGGGGGAAGTGTGCAAAAAAGGGATTTTTTTAAACTATTTTTTTTTTACAATTCTTTCACCATTTTTTATGTCCCTGTAGGGGACTTGAACCTGCAATCCTATGATTGCTCTGATAATATATATTATTGTTAATCTTAGCCATCCCAGGCCATGGCAGACCTAGACACCATTGTCTGGCAACACATGGCCCTCCACATTTACATAGCGGAGGGCTAATGATATAATAGAGCAAGCATCCTCCCTCTGTGAACCATTTACATGCAACGATCAACATTAATTGCTGCATGTAAGAAGTTAAAAGCGGGGATTGGTGTTCTCAGCAATCTCTGCTGTTACAACGGGGGGCTATCTGTCTGCAGATGGCGTGGGCTTAGCTTCTGAGCCCATTCCATCCATAGGACATAAATGTATGGCAGCTGAGTGGAGTGGCATGATTGGGATGGGTGTGTTTACGGGGCGGTGCCACTTGTAACTAGATGGCTCCTAAAGTGGTAAAGCTCGGTGGAAAATAGAAGTAGTATCATTGATGCAGTAGTCATTGGTCTGGGCTGAAGGGAATATAAAAAAATCCCAAGGGCTGTGGTGCAAGCGTTCCTGAACAGAGTGAGAAGTAAAGACATTTCTGGCCAATTCCTGCACTCTCTACTCATGAACGTCAACACAGGTGAACTTCACGTTCACGGGAACAGATGCCGGTAACACGCTTTTGTAGTTATCTGTTATTAAACTATTTTGAGAAAGCAAAGATATGTGGTCTGTCCGGAGAGGTCTACTGGAAATAGAGCTGGCCAGCCCCGTGGTCCTCTCCGCAGTAAGTCTAGAGTCGCTCCTACCTGAGGACAACCCTATCGAGGCTCTCTTCACTGACCGAGAAGAGGAATGACTTATTTAGTGGTATAGCAGAACAGCCAGCCCCCTCCAATGATGAGACCGGCACAGAGAGAGTAAATACTGTGTGAACCAGAGTCGAAACTGGGTTGGAAGTGGAGATTTCGACACTGCAGGTCTGGGTCAGGATTCTGGCTACCTGGGCAAGCTAGATTTTCCTTGACTTTGTACAACTATGCTGTTAGTTGGGAAGGAAAATATCACTTGTCCAGATACATTCCGTTACTCTACATAGCCGTATAGAATGACGCTGACACCACTTGTCAATGACATCGGTCAGAATATCTTTGGCAATTGTTGGGTAGACTGCTCTATCGCCACATGTACAAAAGTACACATTTTATGCAGTTTAAGGTTCTTGGCTTATGCTTCAATTTTTTTTGCCAGCACTAAAACTAAAACCAACTGGGAAGAGATGTATAATGGAAGGCTCCCAATCCCAGCTTGTTCCAAAAATGTGGGCAACACATGTGCCACAGCTGCCAGCGTGCAACCACAGCCTTAACCCTTTCCAATCCACTGTCTGACCTCTGAAGACATTATGATTAGAGATGAGCGAGCACGCTCGGTTAAGGCAGTTACTCGAGCGAGCATAGCTCTTCTCGAGTAACTGCATACTGGTCCGAGCAGATTCGGGGGGGCGGCGACGGGGAGCGGGGGGGGGGGGAGATATCTCCCTCTCTCTCCCCCTGGCACCCCCTGCTCACCCCCGGCGCCCCCCTGAATCTGCTCGGACCAGTATGCAGTTACTTGAGAAGAGCGATGCTCGCTCGAGTAACTGCCTTAACCGAGCGTGCTCGTCCATAATTATAATTTAAGAATGTACAGCTCCGATGTTGGTAGACATCCGTCGGGGTTCTCTTACTGTATATTGCCAGCCTCTCTGCTGTTGCAGCCTATCCAACGTGTCACCTCATGCAGTACTGGCTTTAGCCAGCATATAACGCTGTTGTATAACGGCAGAAAAAGAGTAACCCCCCTAGGAAAACCAGGATACAAATTGGATTGGAAAGGGTTATTATCTGATCCTTCTTGTATGCACTGACCACAAATTAGTCCAAAAGTTCCAAAGAAATCAAATTTTTCTTTTTCGTGGGACAGAAATGTCAATCCCAATTCCAACACTTTCTGAAGGGTCACACAAAGACTGCATCTCCAAAAGAGCATGTAAACCTGTTCTGGTTTATAGGATACACCCTAAAAGTCAGTCAGAGCCCCGTGTGGCGCAGAGTGTTAAGGCATCAGAAATGCAGTCCTAAGTTCTTGCTGAAGCTTGCGAGTTTGATGCTTATGTATCTGTCTTTTAGATGCAGTGAAACTTTTCCCAAACACCATTTCACTGGCAGTACAACCCTTTATCTAGACAGATTTTCAGCTCCGCCCTTTATTATACATACCCGCCATCTTCTTGAGAAGGCCACCCCTCTACCAATGTGACTTTGTGTAGTTGTCTCAAAGAGGTTTCATTGCATACAGATGAGTGGAGGGCTTTTGGAAGTGATGCTACTTGTTGGCCAGAATCCCATGTTCTATAAAATGGGTCCTGACAGTGGATGAAAGATTCCAGATACCAAAACGCTCCAGTCTTTAAGTGGCTCATGGTGTATGTTGAATCTGTCATCCACTAAAGAATAAAGAAAAGTGGCAGCATCTGATGGTGCAAAATATTTAAAAAAAATTTTTCCCATAGCCACAGGAGACACAACGTTTCCACCTAAGGTTAGGTCTTTGTCAAGTTCAAAGACCTAACCTTAGGTCGAAATGTTGTGTCTCCTGTGGCTACGGGAGAAAAAAATGTAAATATTTTGCACCTTTGGATGCTGCCACTTTTCTTTATTCTTTAGTGGATGACAGATTCAACATACACCATGAGCCACTTAAAGACTGGAGCGTTTTGGTTTGGTAAGATTTCATGCATATGGTGATTTACCCCTTTGCAATCCACTGTCTGACGTCTGAAGACATTCTGATTGAAGGCTGTAGAGCTTTGATGTCGGAAGACGTCCGGCAGGGTATTCTTACTGTATATTACTGGCCGCTCTGTTGTTGGAGGCCTCTCCAGCATGTCCCATACCGCAGTACGGGCTCTAGCCAGCAGACGGCGCCATTGTATAATGGCAGAAAAAGAAAGTCCCCTAGGAAACCCTGAATCCAAAATTGGATTGCAAAGGGCTAAGGTCCTAAGTTTTTTCCTGGGCCTGCCAAAATTATTTTTGCTGCGGTTTTTGAGACACATAGGGCTGTTCTTTAATATCTTTTTTTACTGAATTCCTTTTTAGAGGTCATGTGCAGAAAAAGTTTTAAAAAGATTTTCTTTAATACTTCTTATTTATACTTCTTTATGTTTAAAATCAGTACATGAATACGAAAATCAAGTACAGGAATGCATTCCCCATTTTGAAAGTTTTCTTATATAATTAGTATAGTCTCAGATGACACGGCGGCTATTGGTGTGGATGACTGTTCTTGTTCCTTTTTTTTTAAATCTATTTTTATTTTGCTTATTTTTGTACAGATTTTTTTTGTCCCCTCATACAAGACCTTTAGGGGGAATTCATAATGTAATTTTTTTAACTTGTCACTGTGGCATCCATGAGAGCAGCATCCATAAGAGCCCCAGTTACCGGAAGAAACCCATCCCTCATGGTGATACTAGCCATTGCTGTAAGACCCAACAGTTCTACCATACCGGGGGTCACCCGCGATCATGTGATCACTGGGTCCAAAAGAGTAGGTGGCACTGCTGCTTGCTCTATTCTCTACATAGCACTCATTGAACACTATGTAGGCTAGAAAAGAGAAGGTGAAGTGGTTTATAACCTGTGAGCCTGACGTGTTCCTGCCAGATTGTAGGAGCTTACACAATTCCAATGGCATGGATTTACGGCCCAGGACCCAATGCCGTCCATTATTCCTTATTGGGTTAACTTATGAAATGATCTTATATAATCTCTGGATCCCCTTTATAACTTCTGGTAATATGTGAAGCATTTAGAATTTACATACCTTTTGGCAGAAAGCAATAAGGATTATCAGGAAAATCACAAAGAGCACGATGAGGACCAGAATGGCGGAGATCAGCACCACTTTGAAAGTTAAGTCTGAAATACATAATTATATATGTTACATATAAGGAAGTCCGCCGCAACAAACAATGTTCCGGACTTGGGACATCATCAGCACCCCGATGCCGCGGGTGACTGAGCATAGCCTTACAGGAGAGCCTATATGGACTTAGATAGGGAATACACATGTATGTCAAGATAGGTTGAGACCGTTTGTGTCCGGTTTTCTTGGCTCTTCATGGGGGCCCTCATATTAATAGTGCTAAAACCCTAGGGTATTTAGTTGTTTGCTTATGCTGACCACTGGATGTTGTCCTATGGGTCACACCCTTTTTGTTGTTACCTATAATACAGAATCCATTATTTTCAATAGGTAATAGTCACAGCTCACCTCCTCCCCCTCCCTACAAGGTCACAGAGCCTACCCACAGCAATCTCCCATAGATGTCAATGAGTTCCATCCAGTCTATCGACTCTATGGTCCTTGTGGCTGTTGTAAAACATATCTCTAAATGCTGCTAACCAAAGCTCAGGCAAGATGGCCGCCCCCATAGTCATGTAGAGACAATAGAATAAAAACAAGTCTACAATCAGATTTAGAAAAAAGATTACAAATGTTTCACCTTCTGGTTATAACTAGTTAAGACATACCTTTCCTTTAAGATGGGAATGCCTCTTTAATAAAATTGCAACTTTTAACCCCCCCTGATATGTTCCTATGAAGATAACGAGATACTCACAGTTAGGCACTAGTGTTACGTCTCGGTGGTGTTGAATTCCGAGATCATTGTCCCCGGCACAGCGCACCGAGATTGAATCTCCCACACTGCGGATATGGAGAACGCTCTTCACTTGGTACGTCCCACTTTCTGGTTGGGTATAAGTGGTGTTCATATCAAAATCCATTTGTGCTGTTATTTGGTCCAGGGGTTTCCACAGGTCCCAGCTCTTACTGCTGCACCTGATGGGTTAATGGAACAGACATTTATAAGACGGGGGCGCTCATGTCCTCTGTTCCCAGGATCCATTATTTTTCCAAAATTTTAATGATGCAGCCCTACTTTTTTCATGCCTACTTTCCAAGAACCAGAACTCTTGTTTAGCCATTCCCATAGCTGTCTGAGGGCTTGTTTTTTGTGGGACGACTTGTATTTTTCAGTGATGCTAATTAATGTATCATGGTATCCTGAAAAACTTTAAAGTAATGGAGTCAAATGGGAAAAAACACAATTGCGCTATTTTCACGCGTGCGGGGGGGGGGGGGGATCAGCCAACCATGTGTGAAGTGAGATCGGCTCCTGCTCCATACAAATCCCGCACACCCAGCATGGGAATCTACATGCTGGGGTGTGAAGTGTTTAATTGGAACTTAAAACTGCAACTTTTTGAAACTGTTACCTATAGGCTGTAGGCTTTATAGTGGTTTTTTTTCACATTTTTGCCCAAACTGCTCAAAATGCTCAAGGTTTTTTCTTTTCATGCATAGTTTAGTGAACTGTGTTTCTATTAAAGGGGTTGTCCAGGATTACCATAGGCTGTGTCTATAATTGCTGGTCTTTTTCATTGACGTAAATAAAGTTGAATTGCAATACCATACATAACCTGCGGACAGATGTGGCACAATTTCTGTAAAAAAGGGCAGATCCTTTTCCTAACTTTTTTAATATTATTCTGAAATTTCTGGGCTTCCAAAGCGACAGTCCACTTATCAGAAGCGCTATAGGTTGCTGAGATGAGACGATCAGATCCCACCTTCGTCAACCACAGGTAAGGCTACCGCATACTCTATAGTTAAAGCTACTCTCCAGCGTCTGGACAATTCTGTCCCTGGACTGAAGTGGGAGGGTATATTACCGGCTAGCATTCTTTTCTGCCGATGTCTCTACTATCCACCAAATCAGAATCCTATTAATTTTGTTTTCAAAATGGCTACTGCAATTTTCAAAATACCTAATGCCTACTGTGCTCTGCTCTCTGATTGGCCAGCACTAATCACATGAGCAGTGATGGCCAATCAGAGCAGGTATAGTACACTGGTAGTCTAACACTACTAGTGTCCTGTGGGGATTTGGTAGTCTGAAGATTGTATTGGCCATTCTGGAAGGCTGGAAATGGGACCTGGAACCAGCGGGCCAGAGGGGCATCAGCACAGAAAACCAATAGCGGGTAGTAAAACTAATCCCTCTGATCACAGGACAAAGTTGTGTCCTGGAACTGGAGGGCTGCTTTAATTCATTATGCCGTGGACTCACGTCAAGTAGCCCAGTGCCAACCCAGATAACGACTTACCGTTTTATTTCACTGCAGAAGTGCCAGGTGATGTTTGGCTTTGGCATTCCTTTGCCCACACACGTCACCAACTGTCCACCATTAGCTGGATGAGTGTCAATGATTTCTTGTATTTCAACTGGAACTAAAAATGTGCAGAACATCTCAGACGTGTAGAACATGTAAAGGTCAAGTAAAACATGAGAGTTAAAAGTAGTTTCCTCCGGTGAACTCATTTCTGCAGAAGCCCTTTTTTGTCATTTCCATTTTTTCTTCCTCAATTTTAAGAATTCATAACGTTTTATTTTTCTGGCCATATACCCTGTTTCCCTGAAAATAAGACATAGCCTGAAAATAAGACATAGCATGATTTTCCAGAATTTTTAAGGATGCAAAACGATTTTTCAGGTTTTTTGAGGATGCTTGAAATATAAGCCCTACTCCAAAATTAAGCCCTGCTAGCAGTTAATTAAAAAAAGTCAATTTAAATAGTGTCCAGGCAGCTATACATGTAAAAAAGGTAAACCTTTTTGAACAAAAATTAATATAAGACACTGTCTTATTTTCGGGGAAACACGGTAGCTACAGGAGAGTTTGTTGTTTGCGAGATGAGTTGTATTTTTCAGTAGAAACATTTGAAGTACAATATACCCTCTTAGGGCTCATGTCCACGGGGAAAATCAGGCCCGCCGCGGATTCTTCATGTAGAATCCCGCAGCGGGTCCCTCCTGCCCCGCGGACATGAGGCCTAAAAACCAGAATAAACTCACCTGCTCCGGACGATGCGGATCTTCCTTCCTTCGCGGCCGGATCTACTTTCTTCGGCCCGGCGGATGTTCTCGGCACGCCGGCAGCGTGCCGCACGCATGCGCCGGGCACATCCGCCGGGCCGAAGAAAGAACATCCGGCCGTGAAGAAGAGAAGAACCGCATCGTCCGGAGCAGGTGAGTTTAATTCTGCCGCGGATCTGGACGGCTTCCATAGATTTCAATAGAAGCCTGCGGGAGCCGTCCCCACGGGAGACCCGCATGAAAATGGAGCATGTCCATTTTTTTTCCCGCACGCGGATCCGCACCTGACCGGAAAAATGACATCCGCAGGTATTTAACTACCTGCGGGCGTCCAATGCATCCCTATGGGGCGCGGATCCGCGTGCGTGAGAAACGCCACGGATTGTAAGCCCGTGGACATGAGGCCTAATTGTTACACTCCGTTTTTTTTCTGTATTGTTGTCATCTTATTGTACACATGACATGGTTCATTATGAGCTGGATGACGAGCGCAGATCAACAAGACCAACATATGTGTAAATGACCCCTGACCCCTGTATGGGGGCCGAATGAATGGAAAATAATTGGTTTGGCTCTTGGAATGCAGTAAAAAAAATTGCAGCATCTTGGAAGGATCAACTTGATTTAAGAGAAGATGGCATAATATGTCATTTATGCCAATATATTCCTAACGCTTGTCGCAAATGACATCAAGCCAAATATTTTAAACTCTTTTCACCAACAAAATTGAAAAATGAGCAATTTACCATTTATCTGAAGATCGAAATGAATAACCTGAAGATCGTCCTCGTTCCGCGCTCGGATGGTGTAGTTACCGCAATCTTTTTCTTTTACTCTCACAATGTTCAGATTACTGGTGTACCTGGAAACATATTCTCTGTCATTCCTTGTAAGAACATTGATAGCTAACATGAAAAATATAGCAATCAGCTGGTGTTCTTCATTGTCTTGGACTTGGAAGGTTCACGGGTTCAAGTACAGTACGGTAGATTTGAAACCCTCTGCTAATTCATACCATATTTTCTAGAGGTCTAAATGCCAGTAAAGTGTAGAACCTCAAAGGCAGGGGCGTAACTGAAGGCTCAGGGGCCCTGATGCAAAAGGTGAGCTGCCCCCCCCCCTCTATCTGTATCTGTGCCTGTACCCATACCTAAACCATGCTGCACAGAGACATAACTTGAAGCCTCTGGGCCCCATTGCAAAACCTGTAACAGGGCCCCCAACTATAATGCTTTATTCATAGTACTGGGCTCCCTATATGGAGAAAAGAGGCCTTAAGGGCCCCCTAAGGCTCCTGGGCCCGGGTGCAACCGCATCCCCTGCACCCTCTATAGTTACGCCCCTGCTTAAAAGGTATGTTACCTTTCATGTCAATTTTTTTTATTGAATTGCCTCCTCTAAGAGGTGGTAAGTTCTGGACTGGGCCGGGGAGTTACTGGATGTCATATATCTCTATTTTTCAGGTAAGGTAATTAACACAAAAGAGGACAATATATGGTTGCAGGTGGGTCCAGATAAGCTGGAGGCTTGGTAGATGTGGTGTAACACTGATAAATGTAAGGTTGGACATGTGACCATTACACACTAACTGGGAAAAAACAGCCAAAACCGACATGGAAAAGGACTTGGGGGTTTTAGTTAACCATAAGCTAAACTGGAGCAACCAGTGTCAGGCAGCTGCTGCCAAGGCAAGTAGGATCATGGGGGGCATCAGAAGAGCTCTAGTGGCACATGATGAGAACATTATGTTAGACCACACATGGGATATTGTGGACCGTTTTGGGCACCGGTACTCGAGAAGGACATATCAGAGCTGGAGTGGGAACAAAGGCGGGCAACTAAAGTAATTAATATTACATGTTATAGTCACTGATTACTTCAGAAGGGTCAGTGATTTGGGGATTATTACGATTGCCAATTGGAGTTGGGAAATATATTTATTCCTTAAAATGAGGGAAACTGGCTTCTACCTCATGAGGTGTTTTGCCTTCGTCTGGGTCAGTGCTCCAGGGTAATAGACTGAACTGCATGGACGGATGTCTATTTTGAGCCTTGCTGACTATGTTACTATGTATCATGGGCTATAACACTAAAAAGTTAGCTTGGTTTGGCTTTTGCAACATTCATGTAGTACGATACATTGCAAGCTGCTCATCACTGTTCACTATCCATTCCGTCAGTTCTCGGTCTCCAGACTCTCCTGTCTATTCTAAACACAAATCCAAGCTGAATTCTCAAATCAAAATACATTTTATTTGATTTGATCAGAATTCTGCCTCGATGAGCTTTCAGGAGAGGAGAAGAGGAACCAAAGCGGAGACTGAGCTACCAGACCGACCATTTGATGGAAATAGGTAATGGCATTGAGCAGAATGTAATATATTGTAATGCATGCAAGCTCTAGAACAGGGGTCCCCAACTCCAGTCCTCAGGGACCACCAACAGGTCATGTTTTCAGGATATCCTATAGTAAGAACACCTATGGCAATGTCTGAGGACCGACAATAATTACATCACCTGTGCAACACTGAGGAAATCCTGAAAACATGACCTGTTGGCGGTCCCTGAGGACTGGAGTTGGGGAACACTGGTCTAGAAGACAAATGGAGCAACATTTTTAGTAAAAGCCAATTATAAAAACAGTTTTTAGTCCATAACAGTTTTTAGTCGATCTCTCCTTAGTGGTGTCACAGTAATGGGGCGGAGGTACTTTATAGCACTCAGCCCTCCTACACGGCACTATTTCTGGAAGTAGCAGATCCTTTTCTCTAATCCTGAACGTCCCTTTTAATAAGAATATCAGAATACTCACTCGTTCTCTGAGATGTTCCTGTTTACCACACTCAATTGACTTGTTGTGTTTCCTGTTAACAGGACGCCATTTTTTAGCCACTCAATGGTCGGTGGAGGATAAGCTTTGATGTACACTTCAAGGGATATACTTTGGTGCAAATCGGCTGTTTTAGTTTCTTCAGCAACAAGTGTCACAAAACCTTTTTCTAATGGGAGAAATAATACAAAATATTTTAGGTTCAAGTTCCAGGACTCATGATTGATATGAAAAATGAATACAAAGTGATGAACGGTCTTCGAAGAGTCAATGCCACCATTTTCCTACTGTATATTCATGCGAGAACAATGGCAGTAGAAATATCACTTGTCGAAGTACTTGAGGTCAAACCATTCTCAACATAATGGGCAAAAGAAGCAGATTGCTTAATAAGAACATACTTGTATTCTCATAATAGCATGGACCCATACTCACAGATGTAGAGCTCTATCTGTCCCCAATAATAGTTCCCACCCAGAGAAATAACTTGAAGCAGCTGGGCAAGATCTGTACCAGGACCCCCAACTATTAATTTACAGTATTGGTCTCCTCATATAACGAAGATAAACCTTATGGGCCCCCTAACATTCCGGAGCATGAGTGCATCCTCTGGATCAACTATAGTTACACCCCTGATTCTACGATATACACTCTTTTTTGAGAATTAGACCCATACAAAGGCAAAGCAAACTCATTGTGCTGCCTCCAGAATCACAAATGATGTCAAACGTATGTCCTTCAGCACTTCATGGTACTATCTTGAGAAGGACATCCTTCTCCACCTGTCTTCTACTACCATCAATGTTGCTCTGCGGGGCCATGAGAGAGGTGTCTGGCACAGGAGCTGGAACACAATGAGCCCACTAACAGCTCTTGCACCGGGTCTGCCCCTAACATATGAATCCCGATTTGGTGAGAATTGGTAGCTTCTGGGCTTTGGTAGGCTTAAGGTTGAGCTTCTTTCTATCCTCCTTAGTTTTCACAAAGTTATAGGACTAGAATTAAATGTCATAAAATGTATGACCCTTTGATTGCTCAGTTAGATAAGAATGGTTGCATAGGGCAAGCTGTAGTTCTTAATGTTTTGAAAAAAGAACATCATCTTAGAATTGTCACAAGCCAGGAATTGAAGGCTTTTTTGTCCTTGGTCCCAACAAAGCTGCTATAACAATGTCTAAATGGAGTTTCAAGGGTGTTGATTAAAGAATTGAAGAGCTGGTATAATGACTAAAGAATAAGACCAAAGGTTCTACGTTGATGTGTCACAGAAAGATGACATGTAATAAAATGTTTTGTACCTTTCACTTCCACGTAAACACTTTGTGTTTTATGCAGTCCATGAAACATCTCCTCCACCATACACGTGTAATTACCCGAGTCCTCCAAATTGGCGTCTGGTATTGTCAGCTGGAAAATCACCGAATTACGTCCCATTTTATTTTCAATAGTATGTGACTTATTAGTCTGTAATTGGAAAAGAAATGTGATATGACCAAGACAGAACCATTATGGTTTATAGGGAAATAGAACAGTTACATCTTCAAAGAACAATATAGATGGCATATCTTTATAGTGGTCAGAGCAGGGGCGTAACTATAGGGGATGCAGGGGAAGCAGTTGCACCCGGGCCCAGAAGCCCATAAGGCCTCTCTTCTCCATATAGGCAACCTAGTAGTATGAATAAAGCATTATAGTTGGGGGCCCTGTTACAGGTTTTGTATTGGGGCCCAGGAGCTTCAGGTTACGCCTCTTGGTCAGAGAGCTTTGTTTTTCTGATACTGGGCTCCAAGTCTCTTGTATTGTGAAAAGCGAACTTTTCAAAGTTTGGTTGGGTTGGTTTGCTGTATTCGGGGAAAACGTTTAACCAGAATCTGAACTTCACCAATGCCACTAAAATTGGTATATTACAGGAGAAGAATTGGAAGAAGAGGAGGAAAAGGAAGAAAAAGAAGAGAAAGTGGAAGAAGAGGAGGAAGAAGTCATTTTAGTGGGATCGGCCAAGACAAGCCGCCCAAGGTTTGGGCTCACGCCAACTAAAATCCAGGTGTGATTCTTTAAGATGAGTTGCTTAATGTAAGGTGACATCGTGGAGGTCCACAAGAAGTTACTGTGTGTCATGCTGTAGACATGAAAAGCAAAAAGGAGCTATGCCACTAGTAGAGAGACACAGGACGTTTGCCAAGTGGTTCTGCCACAGAGAGCTGCGGGATTGACTATCCACAGACATAATGCTTAGTGGCATGTTCGCAATTGGAAAACTGAAGGATTATCCTGGTAACAGGGTAGTTGGCATAACCCACTGGCATGATCATCCTCCGACTTACAGTGTCAGTACCAGTTATCTGTTGACAATAAAGGAGTTCCAGCATGGACCAAGTGAATGTGTCATACTAATAGGTTCTCTAGTATGTGTCCTGTTACCAGTTTCATTATGCCTGAAAAAACTCCCAACTCTATTGACAATGGAGCCATACAGAGACTGCCATGAATACCACCATTGTTTACCCAGTGAGAGGTGCCCATGTATTCATACGTTGGTCACCTTCCTTTGTATCCGCTCTAGTTCATCTACAGTATGTATTTCTTATACACAGGTGTCCAAAATTGTACACAGTATTGCAGTGTGGTCTGACTAGTAATGTGTGTAGAGAAAAAATGATGTTCTTGCCATAACCACCTACTGTAAGCCGCTTTTAATGCATGCTTTCATCCGCCTTGGCAAAAGCTGCCCTGCACTGCTTGCAAAAGTTAAGTCCAGAAGTCTTTTTCAGTGGCAGTTTTTTCCAGTACTTTACTATTTAATACATAATTCTAGAATTTGCTTCCTCAGCCTAAATGCATGACCTTAGCAGGGACATAGCTGGGGGCAAGTGGGGCATGTGCCCCGGGTGCAGTCAGAACTGAGAGGAGAGAGGGTACCAGACTTGACCCAGAACAGAGCTGGTTCTGCAGAAAATAAACATTACAGTTTTGGCAAACGCAGCTCATTCTATTTTAAATGTCTGTAGCTCTGGTTTTACCAGTCCTACTAACAGGCCAAGATTCTTGGCTTTAAAATTACACCAAAAGCATTTCCATAGTTCTGAGAGAATCAGAAAGACAGCCATTTAAAGTGGGGTTGGGAATACAGAATTTATTACTGACATGTCTGTGTACAAAGCAGAGAGAGGGCGATCTGGGATTCTCCTGTGTGTCCCAGAGAAGAGATGACATGCACTTCTCTTCATGCTATCACCCCTTTATCAGTCTGAGAACATATTTGCTCACTGGCATATACAGAAAACGAATGAGAAGATGAGCACTTTCTCCTCTAATCACTTCTCTATACCCGGCAGATGCTGCAATCATTGCTGACTTTGGCAATGTTTTTACAGAAAAAAAAAATTACAACTTTTTCCCCTTACACAATGATTTTAACCCTTTGCAATCCAATTTTGGATTCAGGGTTTCCTAGGGCATTTTCACTTTCTGACATTATACAATGGCGCCACCTGCTGGCAAGAGCCAGTACTATGGTATTGGACACACAGGAGAGTCCCCGACAACATGGCGGCCAGTAATATACAATAAGAATACCCTGCCGGATGTCTTCCGACATTGAAAGCTGTACAGCCTTCAATCAGAATGTCTTCAGACGTCAGACAGTGGATTGGAAAGGGTTAAATATTGAAAACATAAAAAGAACAAAAAACTACACATATTGGTATCACTACATCCATAACAACCCGGACTATAAAACATGACATTATTTATCCAGCACAGTCATCGATGACTTCCTGCACCTGGAAGTGAAGACTTAAAGAGACCATCATATACTTTTAACCCTATAAACTAAGGTTATGGGCTGAAAGTAGGTAACCCGAGGGGTAAGTAAGTTTTATATTTATCTCTCCCATCGTTCCCCCTGTGTGAGCGCTGAAATCTGTCGTTGCAGTACATTGAGTGGTACTACTAAGTAGTCCGCCTGTTAAAAAATTTGAATGGGTGAACTACTAAGCAGCGCCGCTCAATGCATTAAGCAGGGTCTTCCAGCGCTCACACCGGGGAAATAATGGAAGAGGTAAGTACTTGGTCTCAACGGGTCATCTAGTCTTAGCCAATAAGCTTAATGGGCTAAAAGTAGGTGACAGATTCCCTTGAAGTTATGGGGCGGGGCCTCTGACTGATAACCACAATAAAGGCCATTTGTATAGACATATAGTAGAGTTTGCTACAATGCCGACTTGCTCTTGTACGCACCTCGATAGCCGGATAGTGCCATTTAAAGTCTAGAATTTCATGGCCAATCACTGTGCAGAAAACCGTGATATTTTCTCCCTTCTTTACGATGCTATTTGAGGCTGTAACGGTCACTGTGAGTTTATCTGTCGCTATAAAAACAAAAAGACCGAGAAAGATGTACAAATGACTTTGCATAAAATACAATCAACAGATTTGATCAGAATACCTTAATCCGACCCTAAAACGTAGTCGGTTATGCAGCAAAGACGATCCCGGATCTTACGAATGATTGGTCATATGTGGCATTCTTCAAGATCGGCTAACTAGAAGCTCTAATTTTTGCATCCAAGGGGAACCAGATTCTAAAGTAATTTCAGAATTTGCCTTGTTAACCCTTCAACTACCACCCATTTTTTGGGTTTTGTTTTAATCATTCTCACCTCTCAAGAGCCACAACTTTTTTTATTTTTCCATCAACAAAGCCATATAAGGGTTTATTTTGCGGAATGAGTTGGCTGAGCACTGTGACCAATCACTGTGACCAAGCTGTCATTCAATAGCTGAGTTCTGCCTCTGATTGGTCACAGTGCTCAGCCAATCAGAGGCAGCCCTTTCAGCAGGCGGGGATTTTTAAATCGCTCCTGCTGAAAGCACTTCAGAGCAGTGCAGGAAGAAGACCCGGCTGGATGCGCCTGAGCCCCGGCAGCTGCAGAGAGGTGAGTATGTATATTTTTATTTATTTTTTACACATTTTAGAGATTTTTTTTTTCAGGGAAAGGCTTTCTATTTAAAGGCCTTCCCCCGAAAATCACTGCAGGGCTTGCCGGCAGCCCATTGCTTTCAATGGAGCCAGCTGTAGTGCCGGCTCCATTGAATTCAATGGGAGAACATCACGCTCCTCTGTGACAACTGTGCCAGATGATCGCGATCTTCACTGTATGTTCTCAATGGGGTCGCCGCTGCAGTGATTTTTGGCCCCATTGAGCACCAGGTGAAACCCCTGGATGTGACAGCATTCCGGGGTTTCACATCCAAAAAAGTCGGATGCCGCAGTTACTTGCGTTTTAAATCTGCTGCCCTATATTTACCGCTGCACATTTTTGGGTGCATTGAAACCAATAGGACACCGGCACACTGCAGTGATTTTTAGGGAAGGGCTTTAAATATAATCCCTAGCCTAAAAATGATCCTTAGCTGTAGTAAAAAAAAAAAAAAAATATATATATATATATATATATATATATATATATATATATACTCACCTGTCTGCCGCTGCCAGGGCTCAGGTGCATCTAGCCGTCACTTGCTCTCCCTGCACCGCTCTGAAACTTTTCAGCAGGCGTGGATTAACAATTAAGGGAGAACAAGAGGCGGCTAGACACGCCTGAGCCCTAACAGGGGCGAACAGGTGAGTATATTTTTTTTACTACAGCTAGGGATGATTTTCAGGGAAGGGCTTATATGTAAAGCCCTTCCCCGAAAATCACTGCAGGGGTTACCGGCAGGCCATTGCTTTCAATGGGGCCACCAGCAGCAGCTTGAAACCCAAGTTTTTGCTCTTAAATCATAGCAAACTTCAGTAGAGGGCCTGCTCTCAAGTCAGAAAGCTTGTAAGCTGAGGCACCCTTAACCCACGGTATCACTGTACTGCAATACTTTAGTATTGCAGAATATTATATTTTTGATGTTCACATATTAAGCGCTGCCACAGGCAAGCCTTAATATTTTTGAATACATGGAAGCCCTGGGAGCCTTTACTAGGGAGTGGTTGGGTGTAGGGAAATATAAGCCGGGTTCTCATGTCAAATGTGTGAGTAGGTTGCACGATGTGTTGATGGTGAATAAGCATATGTTATAAGGCATTCCATGAGGTAGACCAGCAGGTCATAGTGACTGTCAGTGACCACCAGAAGAGTGCTGCCTGTAGAGATAGAGAGAAAGTGCTGAGCCTGATATGGCCAAGTGAGATGCAGTATGGTCTTCTACCCAAGTGGCTGTGGTATTGGCAAATTTTATCTGTTTCCAGTAAAGAGTCATTCTGAACAAAAATTCTACCTCAGTCTTCTTATTACCAGACATCAAGAATGAAGGATACGGCAAATGTGACTTTATTAAATTTGTGTCCGGTAAGGGCGTGATCACATCAATCCAGATGCTCCGTTTTGAGCCTGTGATGCAGATCCTGCATGAAATGCTGGACATAGAAGTCCTGCATGCAGGACTTTTTCATCTGGTACACTTCCAGACAGGGTATAGAGCACCGAGTTTGCTTGGCAACATTCAGTTCCACCATACATCTGAACCATTTAGGCCAGGGGATTCCATATTCTGGCTCTCATAACGAAACAGGGAAATGGAATCCCCAAAACAGATGTGAATGGGCCCTTACTCTGACCTCCTGATGATTCTTGCAGAGGCCACAGATCTGGAAGCCATATACCTCCCTAGAATGCTAGGGCACAAAACCTTCCATCCAGATTGGCAGCACTACATGAACCTCCGCTGACAATCTTGGAACAAAAGCAGGATGGCAAAATCCATAGAGGAGTTTAAAAGGGGACTTGATGTCTTTCTGAAGAGGAAGGATATTATAGGTTATAAATCTTTGGTTAATTGTTAATCCGGGTATACAGGGAGGTAGGAACTCTTAGGGGTTGATCCAGGGATTAGTCTGATTGCCATTAGGGAGTCGGGAAGGAATTTTTTCCCCAAAAGGGCTAATTGGCTTCTGCTCTTGGGGTTTTTTGCCTTCCTCTGGATCAACAACACAGGAGGATAGACAGGCTGGACTAGATGGACACTGTCTTCATTCGGCCTAACGAACTATGTTACTATGTTACGATGTTAGGATGGAGACCTATCACTAAACCATCCCTATTCCAACTATTGATTTTAGCATTTTTTGGCACTATGGTTTGGCACTACCTCCCTACCTCCTCAGCCCCATTAGCACATTTTCTAAATTACCTGAAGCCTTCTAATAAATGACAAAAAAAAATATCTTCTATGCGGCTACATTTTCTGGAAACATAATACCGTTTTACTTTACCTGGTATGGTGTAGATATAAAATGGTCCCAAGTTAACTTCAATCCCATCCAGTAGAGCTTTACAATAATAGTTGGTATCATCAAAATGCCCAGTGAACCCTTTCTGGTTGTCATAAGGATATGGAATGTCAACACCGGTAGCCTTCTCATGAAGAGTCACTATGGTGTTAGGGTTGGTCACACGGCAGGGAATTGTGGTTTCACTCGTCATGGGCACAAACAAGAACGTATCAGTAGAATTGATCGGCAAAAATACCATAGCGGGGTCTTTGTGATAAAAAGAAAAGCAGATGTTATACAAGAAGCTATTCGACTTTGGGGTCATTCTTTCACCAAAGACAGCATGACTTATCTAACCTTTGGCGATCATCCATACTTGATTGTACATATGAAACAAACTGTCAACCATGCAATGCATATACAGAATGGGTCAACTGTCTGAGCAGGGAACTATCCTCTGTGATAACAACCTCTTTAAGTATTTGGATGATAGTAGGACTAAACTTACCCAATGCAATGCTCTATGAAATACAATATGAAAATGCAGTTCCACAGAGTCCCCCCCATTCTAGAGGGTCCTCAAGAACTGGAATCTTAGAAGAACCTTAGAAGTGGAGTAGGAAATCATGATGGTCCACTGGGACCCCACTGATCCAGAGACGTAGTCCTTGTGTCCAAAACGTTTGACAGCAGTGGTTCCACATGAACGCCACCACGCTATTCACTTTATTGAGAATGGCTGGACATAGCTGAGTGCAAGTGCTTCACATCCTCTAGCAGTCCCACTAAAGTGAATAGGATTGCTGGAGATTGCCAAGATCTTCAACTCAACTATTTCTGGCAGTTCTCATTGACGTAAATGGACAACCTCTTTGAGCCACTTCTGGCCATGTTCTTCTCTTGTACTGGTGGTATCTCACTGTTGGGCTCCACAATGATCCTGTTATATCTTCATATTTGAGTAATAGAATTTGCATATGCATTTAAGGAACGTTTTGAGAAATGTACTGTATGTGTATAAGGGATGTGAATACTCATACCGGGTACAAAGATGTAGATGGAGTTCAGCTCTGGTTTTTCGTAGTGATGTGAATCGTTGTACATACAGGTGTACAGTCCCGTGTTCTCCCCGGTCACATTCTGTAGGGTGAGTGTATTAGTGAACGTCTTGTCATTGTAATCCAGCACTGAATCAATGAGATAGTCATCATGCTTCCAAACAATGCTGGTTTCTGCTGAACAATTTATTGAAAAGGAGCTGAAGAGACTGAGGGTAATTTCAGATTGGCTCTCATTGATGTCCAGCGAAGAAGCCGTCCACGAGAGAATCAACAATCCTAGATAGAGAAAAGGAATCTATATTGGTATTCAATATATATGCTCTATCTATCTATCTATCTATCTATCTATCTATCTATCTATCTATCTATCTATCTATCTATCTATCTATCTATCTCCTATCTATCTATCTATCTATCTATCTACCTCATATCTATCTATCTGTCTATCTCATATCTATCTATCTATCCATCTATCTCCTATCTATCTATCTATCTATCTATCTATCTATCTATCTATCTATCTATCTGTCTGTTATATCTATCTGTCTGTTATATCTATCTATCTCATATCTATCTATCTAATATCTATCTATCTATCTGTCTGTTATATCTATCTGTCTGTTATATCTATCTATCTATCTATCTATCTAATATTTATCTATCTATCTCATATCTATCTATCTAATATCTATCTATCTATCTATCTATCTATCTCATATCTATCTATCTATCTAATATCTATCTATCTAATATCTATCTATCTATCTCATATCTATCTATCAATCTATCTCATATCTATCTCATATCTATCTATCTATCTCATATCTATCTATCTATCTATCTCCTATCTATCTATCTATCTATCTATCTATCTATCTCTCATATCTATCTATCTGTCTATCTCATATCTATCTATCTATCTATCTATCCATCTATCTCATATCTATCTATCTATCTATCTATCTGTTATATCTATCTGTCTGTTATATCTATCTATCTAATATCTATCTATCTATCTATCTAATATCTATCTATCTATCTATCTATCTATCTATCTAATAACTATCTATCTATCTCATATCTATCTATCTATCTATCTATCTCATATCTATCTATCTATCTATCTATCTCATATCTATCTATCTATCTATCTAATATCTATCTATCTATCTATCTATCTATCTATCTATCTATCTATCTATCTATCTAATAACTATCTATCTATCTCATATCTATCTATCTATCTATCTATCTATCTATCTCATATCTATCTATCTATCTATCTATCTATCTATCTATCTATCTATCTATCAGTCTATCTCATATCTATCTCATATCTATCTATCTATCTATCTCATATCTATCTATCTATCTATCTATCTCCTATCTATCTATCTATCTATCTATCTATCTATCTATCTATCTATCTATCTACCTCATATCTATCTACCTCATATCTATCTATCTATCTATCTATCTATCTATCTATCTATCTATCTATCTATCTATCTATCTATCTATCTAATCACAGCAGCCCTGTAAAATGACCGGCATGTTTATTACTAAATTACTGGAAAATATATGATTGGTTTTAGTCTTTGAGCGACGAATGCCACCTCTGACTGTAGTTGTATGTAATACCTGTAAATAGCTGTAGAGTCATCATCATCTATGGTTCTCGGCCAGGACTCCAGCTGTAGAATCCTGTACAGAAGGAAAATAACAACAGAACTTTAGCTGTAGAAGCAAAACAATCATAAAAATGCAATTTGTAAGCTGTGAAAACTGGATTTTAAAATATGGGTATCTACAAAGATAGCTTGAAAAAAGTCCTTGAAGTGGACTGAAACATGTACATCATGGGAGAATAAAAATGTGTATGCACTGTATACGTCTGAGTGTGCTGCTCCTTTTATGGGGTATAGAAAGATAAATAGCTGATAAATAGGTTCCCCCTTGGCCTATAAGAGATTTCACCCCGTTACCAGAGTCTGAGAGGGGCGCATTATTGGGATGTGAGAAGCTGAATTATCGTATTGAAGAATTGCCACCACCTGGGCCATTCAGACCAGACTGCTAGGGGGTGTTAAGACCAGTGGATGTGTGAGGGCACACAAGGTAACCGGGCTCAGGATGCCCCCTACAGACCACCAGTAGAGAGGAGCGTCTGACCAGAATCTTAGGAAGTGTTGGGACCAGTGAATGAGGGCACACAAGGTGACCGGGCTCAGGACGCCCCCTACAGACCACTAGTAGAGAGGAGTGTCTGACCAGACTATTACAAGGTGTTGGGATCAGTTTATGTGTGAGGGCACACAAGGTGACCGGGCTGAGGATGCCCCTTACAGACCACCAGTAGAGAGAAGTGTCTGACCAGACTGTTAGGAGGTGTTGGGACCAGTGGATGTGTGAGGGCACACAAGGTGACCGGGCTCAGGACGCCCCCTACAGACCACCAGTAGAGAGGAGCGTCTGACCAGACTCTTAGGAGGTGTTGGGACCAGTGAATGAGGGCACACAAGGTGACCGGGCTCAGGACGCCCCATACAGACCACCAGTAGAGAGGAGTGTCTGAGCAGACTATTACAAGGTGTTGGGATCAGTGGATGCGTGAGGGCACACAAGGTGACCGGGCTCAGGACGCCCTCTACAGACCACCAGTAGAGAGAAGCATCTGACCAGACTGTTAGGAGGTGTTGGGACCAGTGGATGTGTGAGGGCACACAAGGTGACCGGGCTCAGGACGCCCCCTACAGACCACCAGTAGAGAGGAGCGTCTGACCAGACTCTTAGGAGGTGTCGGGACCAGTGAATGAGGGCACACAAGGTGACCGGGCTCAGGGCGCCCTCTACAGACCACCAGTAGAGAGGAGCATCTGACCAGACTGTTAGGGAATGTTGGGATCAGTGGATGTGTAAGGGCACACAATGTGACTGGGCTCAGGACGCCCCCTACAGACCACCAGTAGAGAGAAGCGTCTGACCAGACTGTTAGGAGGTGTTGGGACCAGTGGATGTGTGAAGGCACACAAGGTGACCGGGCTCAGGACTCCCCCTACAGACCAACAGTGGAGAGAAGCATCTGACAAAAATGAACAGCTCCAACTGTTTCATTGTCTGCCATCCAGAGACAGGTGGAGCCATTGTATCTCTGTGTCTGAACCATTTCCAGGCACTTGGTTGAAGGACATTTGGTCTCACGGCGCTCACACCTATCGTCACCTATCTGACACCTCAATTTGCAGTCGTGTTGTGAATGACGATGCTGGACTGCTATGGAATGGAACCTGGTTGACTTCAGTGATGGATCCAGGTTTAGTTTGGTTGCTAACAATGGCCATGTTCATATCTGGAGACCTTGGGGTGAGCACCTCAATCCTGCCTTTCCTAGTAGTGGTACGAGGAACAATGACAGCTCAGCGATATGTTCAGGATATCCTGCAGCCACATGTGTTCCTCTCATGGCGGCTTCCAAGAGGCCGCAGGATAATGCTTGGCCGCACACACAAGGGGGTCACAGGAATGCCTCCTCAATGAGCGTAGATTGTACATCAGTACTGTAGATATCTATCTTACCATATGGCTATTAGAAAAATTAGATAGATAGAATAGTCTGCTAGTGTAGATTGATACAATCGATAGTCAGATATTTGATGGATTAGGTAATAGAACAATACTGTAGACAGATATTTAATAGTAAGATAGATAATTGGATATTCTGCAAATAGCATATAGGTCAATACTGTAGGTAGCTATACTATAGTAAGATAGATAGATGTGATATGGATAGATAATGAGATCCCTGGTGTGTTCCTCCTCACACAATGGTCTATTTCAATGTCTTTCCCACACAGTCCGCTCTGCACATAACTGCTCTTTCTCCGCATAATGATCCCTTTCGTTCTCTACAGAAATATTTGAGAAAGTGGAATGAAACATAAAGTTGTTAACGGGAGGAAAAAAAGAAGGAACCTAAGGACGTGTTTACAAAAACTGCATTGTGCTGCTGCTCTAGGGTTCCGTCAGGAAAAGGCACTTGTCTTCTCACCGCAGCAGGAGGCTACAATCTGGACCAACATTGTCTTTAGGACAGCGATGGAGATGGGATGTGAACAATGCAGCCTGGGGATTTAGAAACATTTGGTTTGTCCTTTAGGTGAGATGTCTCATCCGTAGATGCCTCATGTGTAGATGTCTCATCCGCAGATGCCTCATGCGTAGATGTCCCATGCGTAGATGCCTCATGCGTAGATGTCCCATGCGTAGATGCCTCATCCGTAGATGCCTCATGCGTAGATGTCTCATGCGTAGATGCCTCATCCGTAGATGCCTCATCTGAAGATGCCTCATCGTAGATGTCTCATCCGTAGATGCCTCAGGCATAGATGTCTCATCCGTAGATCCCTCATGCGTAGATGCCTCATCTGAAGATGCCTCATCCGTAGATGTCTCATCTGAAGATGCCTCATCCGTAGATGTCTCATCTGAAGATGCCTCAACCGTAGATGTCTTATCCGTAGATGCCTCATCCGTAGATGTCTCATCCGTAGATGCCTCATCCGTAGATGCCTCATCCGTAGATGCCTCATCCGTAGATGCCTCATCCGTACATGTCTCATCCGTAGATGCCTCATCCGTAGATGTCTCATCCGTAGATGCCTCATCCGTAGATGCCTCATCCGTAGATGCCTCATCCGTACATGTCTCAACCGTAGATGCCTCATCCGTAGATGTCTCATCCGTAGATGCCTCATCCGTACATGTGTCATCCGTAGATGCCTCATCCGTAGATGCCTCATCCGTAGATGTCTCATCCGTAGATGCCTCATCCATAGATGCCTCAGTGGGAAGCCATATTGTTTTGGAAGCACAAACTGCTTCCATGCTTCAGTAACTACACATCTGATTTTTAACCCCCAAACAGTCACACTAAAAACCTCCTGAAAATGTCATTTTTTTATTGTAGATTTTGAATTTATGTCCCATGGATATATATTTGCCGCAAAACTCAGTCGCCTGAAATCCATCTTTAACCCTTTAATGACATAACTTATTTGAGCTTTAAGGACCAGTAAATAGTTTCCCCTCTTGTATTCTGGGACATGTTTTAGTTTTTCTAGACACCAATCTTGGGTACATCTAGTGTATTAAATAATTTTTATTATTTTTTTTTGCTTGGGTGGAGCAATGGGAAAAAAAGTTATTTCACCATCGTTTTTTGAGATTTTATGGTGTTCAGCATGTGGTGTGAATGTTATGTTTCCTTTATTCTAGTGGTCATTATGACTTTGGGGTTCTGTGCCCGGCCGACCGATGATCAATTCCTCTCCAGCCCTCCTATACGGGTTCAGGGTTGGAATGTAGAGAACGGAGAAGCTATTTGGCACTGACTTCCCTATTCAGCATTCATTCTCCTGATCACCAGAGTAAAACTGCCTGTAGGACAAGCCAGGAGAGACTCCCTCCTTCCTCTGTCCACAGCCTAACTGCTCTGTGAACACTTTGCAAGCTCCTCAATGGCTGTCTTCCTTCTTGGGCGGCCTTCACACGGACAAGAAAATTGTGTAAAATTTGTGCATTTTGAGACACACAACTATGAACCGCATTCTTTTAAATGGGGTCATACACATAAGGGCAGTAGCAGCAGCCCCGTTGAAAGCAATGGGAGAACTCTGTGATCTTCTGCCTTGCCGAGGATTCCCTTCATCCATGTAGTGATGTGAGGCTGTTTTGCCATGAAAGCTCCTCACATCCCTGGGTGGGACGCGTGATATGAGAGCAGTATTCATGGCACTCGTCAGTATGAGGTTAGCCTAAGGACTGTATCTGTGACACTGCAGTATACCAGGAGAGACTCCAGCTTCAACCTCTGTTCTGCACCAAACACCTCTCTCAACTACTACTGGGACAGGAGGGCACAGGAGAATCACAGACGACCTACATTGTCTACTTCTCTCCTTGCTGCCCATCCGCTGCAAACAGACTGTAGTGACAGCAAAAAATTCCCACTCTCACTTCAAACAGCTGTAGCTCCACTTCAATTGTGGCTACAGTCATGCGTTTGATGTCATTTTAAAGCTAAGACTCTTAGCTGTAGTCACTATAGAAACAGAGAAACAGCCATTAGAGGTAGAATGAGTTCTGTTCATCAAAAATTGGGAGTCGAGATGCTCATAAAAACTAAATCTCGATCCGGTGGACTGAACTCATCCATGTACTACTATTACAAGGTGGGTTATTCATTTGAATGGCTGCCATGTAATAGCACAGGGGAAATGTCTGATCCAACATGGCTGCAGAAATAATCTGCACAGATCCCGTGCAATAATTGACATACGGTGCAGAATTCATTGTAGCATTTCCTTCTCCTTTAACCCTTTCCAATCCACTGTCTGACGTCTGAAGACATTATGATTTAAGGCTGTACACCTCTGATGTTGGAAGGAGTCCGTCGGGGTTCTCTTACTGTGTATTGCCCACCTCTCTGCTGTCGGAGCCTATCCAATGTGTCACCTCATGCAATACCGGCTTTAGCCAGCAGATAGCGCCGTTGAATAACGGCATAAAAAGAGTAAGCCCCCTAGGAAAACCAGGATACAAATTGGATTGGAAAGGGTTAAATGTAATCTAGTGTCATGGAGAGAATAAATAGCTCTAAGAGTGCGGAGGAAGATGGAGAGCATGCAGAGGAGTGTTGACACACTGACTACTTCATGAACATTGTGCTTCACAGCAAAATGTGCGAATTCATACTGGAAAATAATTATCTCCAGATCAGCGAAGGAATTTGAGTTCTGAGCTGAATGGCTACTGTTCATATATAAATGGCCACTTTATTACAGACTCGCATCTAGCAGTGCGTTGGACCTCCTCTGGCCTGCACAACCTCAGCAGTTCATCCTGACGTCCATTCACAGGCATCGATCTCCTATACATTGCTGGGATGCTCTTGTCCCTGTGAGGCAAGTATCATACGGTGCGATATTGGTCTGAGAAACTCCGACCGAAATCATATTTTCAAAGATGGGATTTTTATGCGAATGCGCTGAAAATCGTGGTGACATCAGTGTTCGACCCCACGGCAGAATATCGCTCACGATATTCTGTCCACCCAGGGACACTCAGCCAATCCACCAGACAGGGAGAAAGTATTACCTACGCCTTTGCCTTTGGTCCACTATCTCCCAAATATGCTGGTTCCTGGGCCCTGTTTTCAGCATTCTGATATGGTCACTGCACTTTTCTGACTACCTGATGCACACCATGCCTTGGTCGAGTCTTAGACTACCAATGCACTACATCTTCTCTCTGATTGGCCACCGCTGCTCACAAGACATGCCCTAGGCATGCCAAAAGCAGCCTTAAGTGCCTCGGACTACTGATGTGTTCAGACATTTTGAAAATGAAGCAGGGTCCGGGGGTAGGCTGGCCAGGGAAGTGGCTGGACTAGGATATAATCGGGGTTGTCCTGCAGAGCCATCTGGTTGCACCCTTCCTCACAATGCCCCCCGGGATAGACCCCATCACGCTGTTGTTCCAAACAATCTTAAAGTCTCTATTTAACATTAGGCAGATTAAACTTCAGTCGAGCAACAGGCATGGTCTAGGCATGTGCGGGGTAGAGGAGTGCAGCGTTGGTGACCCTGAGACCCAATGTCAACCTTCCTGCCTAACCAGTGGAAATGGCTTCAGCCAATCATCAATCACTCAGAATCGCTAAGTGAATCTTCTCCCAGCATCTATCAAACCCTGTGCCTATGTCCAATCAACGCCTGGGGTGCGGGCTCCTGTGACTGTCTCCTCACACTTCACCCTCTCTGCCACTTCCACAACCAAAAAGCCTGCAAGAGAAAGCTTATATCTAATTTCAGTCTCGGAAGAACAAGTGATTCCCCACTTAGGCCTCATGTCCACTGGACAATTATAATTAAAAAATCCGCAGCGAATGTCCCGCACGTGTTTTCCACGGCCATAGGGATGCATTGGACACCCGCAGGTAAGTAAATACCTGCGGATGTCCTTTTTCCCTGCCGCGCGGATCGCACGGGCGGAAAACCACCCGCAGCATGCTCCATTTTCTGCATGTCTTGCGGTCGGACGGCTCCCACAGGCTTCCATAGAAGCCTATGGAAGCCATCCGTATCCGTGGCACACCCGCAGCTGAATTTCAGCTGTCCAGCACGGGAGAGCAGGAGTTTAAAAAAAAGGGTGCACGGCGCATGCGCGCAGCACGCTTCCGGCAAGCCGAAGAAAGAAGATCCGCTGCGTCCGGACAGGTAAGAGAAGTCAATTTTCAGGCCTCATGTCCGTGGGAATCAGATTTGCACTCTCTTCTTGTTACAGGAAAACCCAGCCATCCAGTAGCATTGGGGCAGCTCACTCCTCATAAGGCTCTCTGCTCTTTGCAAAGACTGCTGATTCACATCCAAGCTGCCTTTAATACCAAAGCCAACAAATAGGAGCTCCCTCCCTGCCAGTCCATAGCAACAAAGTTAGAGTGATGGTTCTAGAAGTAACATACATAAAGTCCAGCAATAATATGCATAGCTATATATGTATGGGTATTTAACCCTTTCCAATCCATTTGGGGGTTTCCTAGGGACCTTGCTGTTTCTGCCGTTATACAACAATGCCATCAGCTAGCTAAAACCAGTAACTTCATGATGGGATGTGTCAGAGCAGCCAACAGAATACTGTAAGTATATTCTATCTGACGTCGGAGCTGTACAGGCTTTAATCATTATGTCAGCAGATATCCGACAGTGGATTGAAAAGGGTTAATCCCTTACATTAACCCTTTCCAATCCACTGTCTGACGTCTAAAGACATTATGATTGAAGGCTGTACAGCTCCGATATCAGAAGACGTCCAGCAGGGTATTCTTACTGGCCATAGATTACTGGCCACTCTGTTGTCACATACTGTAGTACTTGCTCTAGCCAGCAGATGGCGCCATTGTATAATGGTAGAAAGAGAAAGCCCCCTAGGAAACCCTGAATCCAAAATTGGATTGCAAAGGGTTAAAACAGGACAAGTCCTCCACAGAAAGTGACGCTCTTTATAACCACTCTCCGCTCCAGCCAAATGATGAGGATCCTGAACTGCTGACCCCCTCCATCAACTCAACTATATGAGAGTAGTTTTTTGACTCTGAACAAGCCCTTCTGGTTCCATCATGATATAAGTGCGTTTTCTGAATCATATCCTTTATTACAGTCAGGAAGCAAAACTGATAACTGAACCTCCAGACCGGCGTAAATATTTAGTCTATCACTCCTCTCGTTCAGTAAAACTTATTTACAAGGTCTTCCACTATTTGTCATCGCTGTTTTCCCAGCAGCTTCTCTATCTCCCTACTGGGCCAATGCCTCCCACCACAGCACCATGTGGTTCGAGACCCTTTTATCTACTTAAATCCAAACAGATTTTTCTTGGCTGGATCATCCTGTAATTGCAACATCCCGTCCTTGAGGTCTCCAGGCTCTCATGACATGTAATTTATTCATAGGACTGATTAGCATCAGTCTTTTTCCCCTCTGTCTCCCACTCCACACATGTTCTATGAAGTAACATAGCCCATGTACCCCTGGAGCTTACGGTCTCCAGAGACTGTAAACAGCTGAGGACAAAAAGCAGAGTCTTTAAATATGAAATCGAGAGGGAACATAATCCCGGGAGAGTCAGACAAGTCAAACAAAAATATACCTAAAAAATGAGTTGCTGAAGTCTGTCTCTTGGAGAAACATTTACTGTTGACTTAACCGGAGGGACCAGAATGCTGATTGTAGCATTAAATGAGCTGCAACAACAAAGGGCATTAACAACGGAAGCAATGGTGGAGTTTGTGGTCAACCGTAGACAACAGCAATGCCACTTGTACTTTGCAAATAAATACATTGGAAGATGTGTATTACCCAAAAATGCAAACAAAAACATTCCTTATTGGTAGTGAGGGGCGGGCCTAGATGACATGGAGCCTCGCAGCAAAAATTTGTCACTGTTTTTGGCACCGTTGCACATCCCATAAACTAGACAGTGCTCATCCCTCATCTGGTTTTCCTCTCATATGAGATACCGTATATATCACCTCCCTATTCTGCACAATGGGGCAGAGTTACTAAGCAAACTACTAGTGTACATGCCGTGCACCAGATTTATTATGGCTTTTAGACCCATTGGGGCATGTTTATTCTGGGATACGTTGTGCATTTTTTGCTCAATCAACGTGGACAGATTTACTATTGTTTTGTGTTTAAAAGAGCAGATGTTACATCTCTTAATCCTCTTTCGAAAAAAGTGTTGTGTATATAGCCGAGTTTGAATGCAGTGAAGTTTTAGAGACTTTTATAATGTATCACGGCTGAGACCCCCATTGATCCCAAGATTGGGGAGGAGACTAAATGGAGAAGTGGTTGCCCATGCATGGTGCCACTCCATTCATTTTCAGTGGGACTGCCAAATGCTTGTACTCCATGAGCCCCCCCATTAAAATGTGTGGAGTGGCACCATGCCTGTGGTGACTACCACTCCCTTCAATGTCCATGTCACTGCAAGTGTTACCATGCGATGGTTGCTGGTCGTCTTGGGGCAGCGGTGTGCGGGGTCCCGTGATCGGGATGCGTCCCCCCGGCTTGTTGTCCGGCTGCCGGGGGCGCGGGTGCCTGGCCGGTGTGGGCGGCATGGTGCTTGTGGCGTGCGGCACCATGCACGCCCACCTGTGAGTGCAGGTGCCGTGCACAAGATCCCTTTTATTATGTTCTGTTGGGAGTTGGCTGTCTCCCTCTCTCCGCCCCTGGGCGGAGGCTTATGTTTAAAGATTGGGCAGAGACTGGCAATCACTGCCAGTTATTGGTTTCCCTCAGTGTGCTATCTAGTCTGCCTCTGTTGGTCTCCTGCTTCTGTCATCTTGTCCGCCAAGTTTTCCCATCTGCCTCAGTTCTGCTTAGTATTGTTCGTGTTGGTTATTTACATCTGCCTTTTCTGTCAATATTCTACCTTTCCATCCAGGTACGCCAGCGTCCCTTTTTCGGTCCCTAGTGAGAGTAGGGATCGCCACCCAATTGCCCGCCTGGGGTTAGCCAGGAGAAGAGGCAAGTAGGCAGGGACAGGGATTGTGGCTGAGATCTAGGGCACCCGGGCTGGCGTCTCAAGGGTAGTATACCGTAACAGCGAGGGGTTAGTAATACCCCTTTAAACTAAAGCTCTGGACTTTAGCTCTGCCCCTTCCTCACATGAAAAAATTCAGAAGGAGGGAGAAAGCAGCAGGATGATATAAAATGCAGAGAAATGTGTCACAGACTCAGAGCAAGGCAGCAGTGTGACACACTAGCATGGACAAAGCAGGCTCTTAATGTGGTGAAGGTCGTTGGACAACAGGCAACTACTTCAACAGTCACATCCGCTGCTATTCTTGTGGCCACTAAGAGGAGCCCTATTACTACTGGGGCCATTGACGGAGGCACTGCTAATATTAGGGCTACTAAGGGGGGGGGGGGGGTAAGTTACTGTTGTGGCCACTAAAGGGGGCACTATTACTATTAGAACCACTAAGGGGAGGCACTATTATTATTGGAGCCACAGAGATGGAACACTTACGACTGGGGTCACTAATATAAGTTGGGGCCACTGAAGTTACTATGATTTGGGGGCACTTTTATTAGTTGGGAGCACAATAACTTTGTGGGACCACAGAGGGGGCACTGGTACTATGGGGCAATTACTTAGAGGTTCAATAGGGGTAGCATTAGGGCATGAGTAGGCCGCAAACCATTTGTGCATATGTATGAAGGCCTCAGCAGCCAGTGCCTCCGTATTGTGGGTATCTGTGCCTGGTGCCTCATAATAGGGTGGTCAGCAGCTGATGTACAATAGAGGAAGCATTCGTGGCTGGACCTTTAGTAGGAGCCTTAGAGCATAGTGTGATAATATAAGGTTTGGGACAGCTAATTGTCAGTTTATTCATACATTTCTAGGTGGAAAATGGAGGTAAAATCATGCATTGGGATAAGCCACCTCCAAACCACATTCCCTTTTACTGTGACTGGTATTTTTTGTTGACAAAGGTGGTGATCCTACAGGATCCCCAAAACATTTTCAGCCATTAGTCCTCAACTCATTGTTAGCCACCTTACTCCATATCAGTGCCAGCCGTAGAGCTGCCATAACCGTATCGGCTACAGAAGCCCCTCGAAAGAGTCAACCACTTATGTGTCTTCTCTTACACATGGCGGACAGCTCTCTATACTTTAGTCAGGCAGGTGAGTGAGCCTGTGCATCCCATTCAGGAATAGAAGAAACTCATTGATCATGTCTGTGGCAGTTCTTTCTGGAAGAAACAACTCAACATGTAACGGCATAGATTACGGTGGCATTGACATTGCCAGATTGGCACGTTTCTAGGAAGCTGGCACCAGCTCATCCACAAATTGAGACTCCACAGGGGTTTGTTCCTTGGCATAATTAGGAAGATGGAAATGAACAGACTGATGGCAGGAACATTTGTTAATGAGTTCAGATAAAGAGAAGTTCTTCTGGACTCCAGCCAATGGGATGGCAAAGTCAAACTTAGTGCTTGAACTTCAGATAATACTCAGCACTTGAGAAGACTTCCCTTTCATCTTCTAATCCATTGTAGTACTTTATGTCAGTTGTGCTGCTTTGTGGCCGCCGCTACGTCCAATTAGTGTTAAATTGTGATTCTGAACAATTTCCCTTTTTACAATTAGAAGGGATGTCCCAAGAATTGTACGAATTAGTTTCTTTACGAAAAGTAGGACCTCAGCAGCAAAGATGTGTTAATAATTACCCACAGGGCCACCTTCTGCTACCCACAATGGATGGCTTTAGCTATGGGCAACCCATGTGGTTGCACAGGGCACTGGCCACCAGCTTATAGAGGGAGCACCAGACGGATGTAGGCTAGGAGCGATCAACCCTCTCAGGTCCGCTTGGCCAGATGATCTTCTTCTTCTGTGTGGCAGTGTCATGTAGACGTGAATCCTCCTGGCTCTGTCTCTTCCCCTCTGTTAACCTACAGTTCTGATACTGTATTTATGCTATGAGCTTGGTTCTGGTGCCGTGTTTATGTATTGTGTTTGGGTGGGATGCGCCAAAACAAACCTAAGCCAGGGGATATCATGAAGTCATGTGCCTGCTAACGGAATGGGTGCTTGCTGTATATTTTCCTTGGTTATAATTGCTGATTGGATTCAAGAGGTTATGGGAGGACCACTAATATGCACAGGAACTATCCAATCTGGACGACCCCATTACTGTCAATTCTTATCCAAGTAAAGTAATAGCTACAATAATAAATGCCTAATTTGATAATTAACCAAATCTAAACTTGGTGACCACTAATCACTTCCCGCTTTATGATGTTTGAAGCAGGGAAGACAGCCAAAGTAGCACAACGCTTGGGAAAGTACTGCAGCTCCTTCGCTCTAGCAGAGGTTTCAGCAGACCCCCTTAGGCTCCCTGTCCACGGCTGTGACGGAATATCGCTATCACTGCAGAGGATTGCGGCAAATCACGGCATGCCGCGATTTGAATCCTGCGAGCTGAGAATCGCTATGATTCTCCGCTCGTGGACGTCGGGGCTGCGCTTTCCATAGCAATGCCATGGAAAGCATTAACTGCGTTACCCACAGCTGGGTTATCGCCACGGATAACGCAATGAGCTATCGCCCTAAGACATGTTAAAAGTTTGTGAAAAGTGCAGTTACTCTTTAATAAAAAAAGGTAAATAACGTTTAATAAAGTTAAAATGAAACCAAAAAGTTGCAAAAGTAAAAAAAAATTCACATATCTTACTATAAAAGAAAAAAAAAAACCAGTCTTGATTATCGGCTTCATTACAGGAAGGTTTACATTTAACTAAACGTTTTAAAACCTTCTGATGTGAACTTTCTCAACTCTCTTGACGATCCCTGCGCGTGTGTTGGGAAGGTATCAAAGTTTCAACTACATGCCCACCAAAGAACCCCCTGCTCTCTAAGGGCTAATGCTCACATCCGGATTTCCGTGGCGTGACACGTGCCGGAAATCGACGGCATTTCACTGCAGCTATTAGGTTCAATTGAACCTAATAGCTCAATGTTCACGCTGCAGAATTCCGCAGCATGAAATAACCCGCGGCATGTCCTATTTGCTGCGGGAATACGCGTGTCTGCCTTCCATTATATTCAATGGAAGCCGGCTGTCACGCTATACTTCCACTTTAGCATATGACACTGCCAGCGCGTAATGCGCTGTGCTGCGCATGTGCGCTGGTGTGTCCTGCGGGATCTGCGCAGCGGATCCGGAGGTGAGTATGGGGTCTTTCGGGGGTGCCGTGATGGACTCCGCTGCGGTATTCCACTTGCGGAGCCTGTCAGTGCCGCGGGCATGAGCCCTAACTAGTCGGCGAATGATATTTTGGCCCATGTAAATTCTCCCAACACTTCGTTTAGCGGTACCAAAACTGAACAACAAGTGAGCAACAGTAGCTCTGTGTTCAAGCGCACAACCGACAATCACTTGTAGGCTTTGGTGAGCGACTATTCCGATAGGCTTCTCAACCGCAGTGTGAATGTACCCCTAGAGGGGCAAGAACACCATGAGACTGATGATGGCAGTGCAAGAAGAATAGAAGTTTCTGACACATCAACAGTTAGTAGAATAAAAAGTTTCCACCCATAGTAGTAAATGCCCTCTATATAGGATGAGATCATTATATACATGGGAGGAGAACCCCAGGAGAGAGAACGACAGCACTTCAACAGCCGCCAACTGTCCTTAATCTGCAGCAACACCGGGAGACCTCCTGCACACGGGCGGATATTTGCTACAGAATCCACGGTCGGCGTCCGCCCCGCGAAACCGCAGCAAATATCCGCCCGTTACTTCCTATGGAGACCCGCTGCTTCCTTACACATCAGTGGAAATCAATTGCGTTTTTTCGTCTACGAGTGGAAATCGCAGCGTGCTCCATTTTCATGCCGGCTCCGCACGGACGGAAGCTGTCCGATCTGCTGCCCATCCGCAATGAACATTGCAGACAGGTCGCTGATTCCGTGTCGTTGTCTGGCGACGGTGCAGCGAGAAAAAATGTATTTATTTTTTCAAAATCTGTACTGCTCATGTGCAACAGCGAGCCACGGGGTCCATCCGCAGCACAGAAAAGACGGCGACAGCAGGTACACACGGCTGCCACTGCTGCCAGAGCCGGATTCCGCTGCGGGATTCTGCATCCGGCTCTGCCATGTGCAGGCGGCCTTAAGGCCCTGTGCTTTCACATAGCGGCGATAGTTGCTCACTGAGATATCTTCACAGGACAGGTGATACATATCTGGTGGCTGGGGGCACCACCACACGTGGGACCAACTGCTCCTCTCACTTCTGTAGGACTGATGGAGATTGCCATCGCTTTACTGTCTCCATAGACAGAGAATGGAGTAAAGTACTGGTGTGGAGTGGAGCTGCAATACCAAACACAGCCTGTGGACAACAGTGGCACTGTTTCCTGGTGAAAGCAGCCATGTTTTTCTAAGCTAGTATGCCTTTTCCTTTTGCTCACCATTAACTGAATTGATGGGGTCTTGCTTTTATAATGAAAGCAGAGATGAGTCTGTTCAATGGCCACTTCCCAGATGGACAGCCGTATCTGATACTGCAGCCTCTAGAGACAACCCCTTTAACCAGACCTTTCTCAGTGCCGTTTTACTTGGGTTTTTGGATACCGTCTTTGCTAAGGATGACCCTCAAGCTTCCATCAAGCTATTAGAATTCATTGGGTAAGGCTCTGAAGTAACTAACTGGTAGCTGACCGTCCGGAGTGTCTTCAGGGTGTTCTGCGCCCCATCCCAGCCTATAAACAGGGCGCAGCCTTCACCCGTGTGAATTTATTCCAACCCGCATGGGAAAAAGTCAATGGCGCAGAATTCATTGCAAACAATTTCCCAATGAGGAGCGGGGTTGTCAGCGCCGGGACGTAATGTTCGTCTTACAGGGTAGAGTCCATAACACTTCCTCCAGTCTGCACTTCTAAGGAAACGTATTGGCAGATCGGCGGGTCTTTGATGTGTTTATCTCCAGCCTGTTATGGCAGCCAGGCCCAGCATTGACGTACAGTAGATGCTGGAGTAATTAGTTCAGAGGGCTGACATGGGAAAGTGGTTCGGGGTAATATTACAGCCTCTATGAACGTGTGACTTGTTTCCCAAAGTCCCTGACCATTTCCTGCATACCATATGTTACATCCCGCCTGGAAAACTAACATGCTGTCTATGAGACGCTCTGCATTTCATTACCTGCGGTGGGAAAAATGGAAAAATGGAGCACGTCAAAAGAGGAGCAAACAACTGCTGAAAGACACATGCAGTCCCGGTCTTAAGTTAGATGGCGCCCTATGCTGAATTTTTTAGCGCTATTTTTTGTACTGCTAGGCAGTCTGCCTGTATTCTGCTTGTGAGGAAAGCAGCAAGCTGGCAGCATAGAAACTGTACCAGAAACCAAGCTTATAACATAAATACAGCACCAGAACCAAGCTAATAACAAATACATAACAAGAACAGCTTAATCAATAAATACAGCACCAAAACCAAGCTTATAACACAATGAAAGCAGCAAGCTGGCAGCATATCCACACCAGAACCGCACAGTGAATAAAAACTGTACCAGAAACCAAGCTCATAACTAGAGTTCAGCGAAGTACTCTGGCGAGCTTGATGCTCGTTCGAGTATTAGCGTACACGATGGTGCTCATTACTCGAACGAGCATCAAATCGTGTTCGACCCCGCCCCAGCTTTTGGGTCCTTCCTGCTGTGACGTGTCTGTTTTGGCCCCTCCCTGCAACACAGCGCACGTCATTGGCAAATTTTTTGTCTGGCAGGCAGGGGGGATAGAGAGAGAGAGAGAGCACACACGAACCAAGAAAAAAAAAGCCCTGGACCCAGCGTCCCACATACAAAAATGTTCGAGTCTCCCATTGTAGTCAATGGGGTTCGTTACTCGAGTAGAGCTCTCGAATTTTACCAAAAGCTCGACTCGAATAACGCAGACCCGAGCATTTGGGGGCTCGCTCATCTCTACTTATAACATAAATACAGCACCAGAACCAAGCTCATAACATAAACACATAACAAGAACAGCTTAGTGAATAAATACAGCACTAAAACCAAGCTTATAACACAATGACAGCAGCAGAATCGATCTCATAACATAAATACTGCATCAGTGAATAAATACTGTATGGAAACAAAGTTTATAACTTAACTGCAGCACCATAGCCAAGCTCAGTACATAAATATAGCACCAAAACCAAGCTCAGTACATAAATAAACCACCAGAACCAAGCTCAGTACATAAATATAGCACCAAAACCAAGCTCAGTAAATAAATAAACCACCAGAACCAAGCTCAGTACATAAATACGCCACCAGAACCAGCTCATAACATAAATACAGCATCAAAATCAAGCTCAGTACATAAATATAGCACCAGAACCAGCTCATAACATAAATGCAACACTAGAACCAAGCTCAGTACATAAATACAGTAGCAGGACTAAGCAATTGTGTTGTATGGGTGCAGATGGGTTGATAGTGGCACCTTGGAACATCAGAGGGGAGGAGATAGAGTCAGGAGGAGGAGGATTTATGTAGCTCCACAAGATGCTACCACACAGAGGAAGCAGATCATTTGGCCGGGTAGACCTAAGGTGGGGTGATCGCTCCCAGCCTACATCCACCTGGTGTCTTCCCCCTACAACCTGGTGGACAGCTCCTTGTATGACTGCACTGGTTGTATGAGCTGATCCCGGCCAAGGATACAGGCAACCAGGTCTGGCAGGACAGATGGAAGTTCAATCTCTTACACTGGCAGAAATGTAATTTGTCACTTCCTACACTCTTCTCTTATAATGTGTGTACTGGAATATCCATTCCCTTCTCATCTCCTTCCAGATGTCTTTCTTCAACCAAATCTGGGTCAACTAGAGCCTTTAACATTCTCCAAACTTTTTTAGGCTCCAATAACATCCATCCATCGTTCTTGTGATTACTTCTGACTCTCGAAAATGTAGACCACCCCACTGTATTTAATCTTCTGGTCACCAGAGAAGGTTAGCGCTCCGAAATGAAGCAAAATAATGTTGCAATTTTACATCGCAGATCTTAAGAAACGTGGCAAAACCTAAAACTGGAGGTATTCTACTGCTACCTATTCCCTATCTTACTAAAAAGACCACACTTGACCACTTCTGGCTGTTACGGTGGGGTTGGCCACAGCTTTATTACATAACTTCTTATGAACAATATTAAAACATTTCAACTGTTTCTACACCTTTCCACTTCTTTACCCAAAAATGGCGTACGTAAGCCCCCTGCTAGAGTCGGGCTGTAGACCGCCTTTGCTCCAATGACATGGGAATTTCATCCGCCTACCCACTGTGATAACTTCCCTTTTACTCCTCGAGCCTTTTTAGCCTGACTCCCCCGCTCCCTCCTGCAGGGGGGGGGGGGGGGGGGTGCGGGCGTCTTCCACCCGATGCTGTGTCGCCCCTTCTTCTTCACCTTCTGACTCCTCCTCTTCCTCTTCTGACTCCTTTCTTCCTACCAATCCCGGTCGTTCTTCCTTTAACCCTTTCTCTCCCAGCCCCAAACCTCCAGTCCCTGGCAGCTTCCCTAATCAGTTTGCTACCTATAATATGTATATTTTTTTTTCATAAAAAGGGGTGTTTTGTAGGGAAGAATTTTTATTTTTTAATTTAAACTTTATTTACCTTTTTTGCATGTCCATCGAGTGGACTTGAAGATGCAATCACTGAATTGCTAGTTTACTACACTGCTCTACTTATGCACGTGTCCCAACCATCCCAGATTTGGTGGGAGAGTCCCAGATTCGGTCACTATTACTGTGAGGGGTTCATTGAAGGGCATTATTCGGCTGAATTCACACATGGCACTTTTTTTGTGTGGTTTTTAATTGAGATTTTTCCGCAATTAAAAACTGTATTAAAAAAATTCATGCAGTTTTCAAAAAAATGCATGTGGTATTTACTAACATATGCTTTTTTTAATTGCGGAAGAACTGTGATGAACCTCTTAACACTACAGGGTGTCCAGTCATGTCCCCTTCCATACAGTGTGGGTGCCGGCTGTTGACTACAGCTGACACCTGCCCGCAACAGCTCTGGTCTATCAAAGTAATGCATTATTTACCCGCACGGTGAACATTGTAAAAAAATAAATAACGCCAGAATTGCACTTTTTTGGCCACCCCATCTTTAAGAAAAAATGTAATAAAAAGTAATCACAAAGTCATATGTACTCCAAAATGGTTCCAATAAACTACAGGACGTCCCGCAAAAAATGAGCCCTCACACAAATATGTTGAAGGGAAAAACAAAACGGCTGTCAGGAGATGGCAGCAAAAATTAATTTAAAAAAATTAAACTTTGAAAAAAAAATAAAGTAGTACAGAAAAAAAAAACTATAAATTTGGTATCATAGTAATTGTACTGACCCATAAAATAAGGTTAGCATTTTTGTTGCAGTGTGTACGCCATATAAACAAGACGCACCCAAATATTTTTTTTTTTCCATTTCACTTCACTTAGAGTTTTTTTTAAAGTTTGTTAGTACAGTGTAGGGTACATTACATAATACCATTGAAAAATACAGCTTGTCCCACAAAACATAAGCCCTTAGATAGCTACGCCGATGGATAAATAAAAGAGTTATTAATTTTTAAAAGAGTGAAGGAAAAAAAGGGGCCGCGTACTTAAAGGGTTAAAAAATGCAACAAAAACAAAAATCTGTGAGCGCAGACTTACAGGATACAGAAGATGCGGCTTAGCATGAAGGGGTGTAGCGCTTCCTAAAAATTTGTTGCTTATATATATATAAAGGTTTCCATCTTGTCCCCCCTTTCCCCTAATTCCCTCCTGTGACATATATAAAGGTTTCCATCATGTCCCTCCTCTCCCTTCTCTTCTCCTGTGACATATATAAAGGTTTCCATCATGTCTCCCCCCTTCTCTCCTCCTGTAACATATATAAAGGTTTCCATCATGTCCCCCTCTCCCTTCTCTCCTCCTGTAACATATATAAAGGTCTCCATCATGTCCTCCTCTCCCTTCTCTCCTTCTGTAACATATATAAAGGTTTCCATCATTTCCCCCTCTCCCTTCTCTCCTCCTGTAACATATATAAAGGTTTCCATCATGTCTCCCCTCTCCCTTCTCTCCTCCTGTAACATATATAAAGGTTTCCATCATGTCCCCTCTCCCTTCTCTCCTCCTGTAACATATATAAAGGTCTCCATCATGTCCTCCTCTCCCTTCTCTCCTCCTCTAACATATATAAAGGTTTTCATTATGTCCTCCTCTCCCTTCTCTCCTTCTGTAACATATATAAAGGTTTCCATCATGTCCCCCTCTCCCTTCTCTCCTCCTGTGACATATATAAAGGTTTCCATTATGTCCTCCTCTCCCTTCTCTCCTCCTGTAACATATATAAAGGTTTTCATTATGTCCTCCTCTCCCTTCTCTCCTCCTGTAACATATATAAAGGTTTCCATCATGTCCTCCCTCTCCCTTCTCACCTCCTGTAACATATATAAAGGTTTCCATCATGTCCTCCTCTCCCTTCTCTCTTCCTGTAACATATATAAAGGTTTCCATCATGTCCCCCTCTCCCTTCTCTCCTCCTGTAACATATAAAAAGGTTTCCATCATGTCCCCCTCTCCCTTCTCTCCTTCTGTAACATATATAAAGGTTTCCATCATGTCCCCCTCTCCCTTCTCTCCTCCTGTAACATATATAAAGGTTTCCATCATGTCCCTCCTCTCCCTTCTCTCCTCCTGTAACATATATAAAGGTTTCCATCATGTCCCCCTCTCCCTTCTCTCCTTCTGTAACATATATAAAGGTTTCCATCATGTCCCCCTCTCCCTTCTCTCCTCCTGTAACATATATAAAGGTTTCCATCATGTCCCTCTTGTCCCTTCTCTCCTCCAGGCTACACAAATTAAGTTCTTTAAAGGGGTTTTATCATGACTATAAAACCTTTCCAGCAGTTGCCCCCAGTGTAAGATAAAAAAATACATTGTACTCAAGATAAAGCCCCTTTAAGTCTTTCTTGATAAGTTTTGTTCTTGAGACCTTCTACCATTTTTGTAGCTCATCTTTGGACTTTTTATCCATGTCTTTCTGTATGTGAGGTCTTCAGAACTGAACACAATATGCCAGCTGTGGTCTCACCAAAGCTCCATACAGCGGGATCACAATCTCCCTCTTTCTACTGGTTATACCTCCAACTATGCAGCTGAGCATCCTATGTTCTTTCTTTGCTGCCTGACCGCACTGTGGACTATTTTCGAGGCAGAAATCAAAACAACTGAATCCTTCTCAAAAGAGGGAGTATGAACGAAAGAAACATTGTTGAAGTCAGCAGGGCCGCGGCTGCATAGCTGTACAGTTGGAATGAGAACATGGCAGATCTCATACTGTTGTCAGAATGTTACATTCATAGACTTTTTAAAGGATTTAGGTGACAGCGCTAACATGTTCAGTTCAATGTCCATTCTCTAAAGCTATAGAACACTGCAGTATGCAAAGTTCACAGGGTGTAAGAGAGTAATCATCCCATCGTCCTGCACACATGGGGCCTAATGGCAATGTCCTTTCTAAACAGTAGTTAAATAAAACATCTGTTTGGCAAGTTCCCAGCCACATAAGTAACTTTTTTTCGAGCGAGTTGCCGCTCTTTTGCTCCAGAGAAACAAATAAAGATTTACATGTAAAAAAAAAAAAGCTTTAAACTTTCTGTGGGAAAATAGAATTCCTGCGAGCCTGCGAGCCTGACAGCCGATTCCAAAAATAGAGAAACCCTTGAAGCTCAGTTTCTACACACATATATATATATATATATATATCATCTCCCGCACGAGGTTTTCCTGGAATGAACTTTTATGAAAATTGGAGCGGTCATAGAGTACATTGTGTATATAGCAGATGGAGCCAGTATTGGCAGTCTGTGCAGAGCCATTAAAGTGATGCTAGCGAGCCGTAGAGTGCGAGGTGTAAAATGTGCTGAAGGACTATGGATGTTGAGTTCGATTCGGCTGGCTTTTTCCTTTGCTGATTGAGCAGTTGTTTTTCCATAGGCAGAAGCAGGGGCGTAACTAAAGGCTCAGGGGCCCTGATGCAAAATGTGAGCTGGGCCCACCCCCTCTATCTGTATCTGTACCCGTACCCATACCTAAACCATGCTGCACAGAGACATAACTTGAAGCTTCTGGGCCCCAATGCAAAACCTGTAACGGGGCCCCCAACTATAATGCTTTACTCATAGTACTGGGCTCCCTATATGGAGAAGAGAGGCCTTATGGGCCCCCCAAGGCTCCTGGGCCCGGGTGCAACCGCATCCCCTGCATCATCTATAGTTACGCCCCTGGGCAGAAGCGTAATGGGGGACATTTATCAAAACTAGCGCATAGGAAAAACTGAGGACTTGTGCCACCACCTGGGCCACCGCGTAAATCATTCGGGGTGCAGAATGTTGGAAACACATGGAACCCTGCGAAAAGGTGACCTGAAAAATAGTAACTGGTTCTGTCCAGAGGCTCCTTCAGAATCCATTTTTCAGGGATTCAGACATAAACACTGCATGTAGGTCGTGGCGTATATAAAGTTTATGGAACGACAAAGCAAAAGTTAGAATTGGGCTCTCTAGGCACCTGCCCCTACCCCTTCACCTCTAACCCCACCACCACCAAAAAAAATCTTTATATATTAGAGTCAGCATATATATTTTGTTGTCGCCCGTGCGGATACAGCCTAAGGCACAGCTAGTTCACACTGGAGAGGGAATCGTCCCGCCCTGATTTAAATAGCTAATTAGCCTAACGAGGTGCTAACATGATAGCAGGTATGTGCAGCGTTTAGTGCATACCCGTGCGTGCAGATGTGCTTGTTGCGCACCTCCCATAGACCTCTATGGGGCTCTTTGGTGCTCAAATACAGAGCCGGTCCTACTGTTTTGTGGGCGCAAAAAAAAAAAAAGAGAATAAGCCCATTGAAATCAGTCGGTTCTATTCTCCGCATCTTGCAGGCGGGATTCTCCTGCGAACATAAATGAGCGAAAACACGCTTGTCTGTCAGAGCCCTGACTGTAATGAGGGATCTCCGTCTGTTCGGTGGACAACAGGAAGCGCGGCTTTATTTAACTCATGTAACAAATGCCGACTGAACCCTCCAATGCCGATCCATTGTGTTGTCCGCTGTCCTTGTTGCGTGGCCACGAAAATCACAACCGCATAACGGGACGAAACAAAACCATTGCTTTCAATGCTTTTGTTTGCACTAACGGGATTCTTGCGTGTTAATGCTTCGTGCGAGAAAATATAGGACCCGCCTCGTCTTTCTTACATGTATTCTTCTAAGGCTTCTTTCACACGAGCGCATAAACGGCGACGGCGTTTTTACATTTTCACGCCCGCTCTGTATAAGCACCTGAAAGGGTGTTTTTCCGCGATCATGGCCAGCGTTTTCTCGTCCCTTCACACGACTGTGAGCGTCGTTTTTAGCAAAAAAATACGCCGCACCCCGGAAATCCCTCGCTCTGCCAAAATCCTCGGGATGCCTTCCAGTGTCTATACAGAGGCACCCGTAAGCTTTTCGCAGCGTTGGACGTTGCAAAAATGCCTCCCCCTCCCTTCTCTTTCCCGGCTCCCATAGGAGTCTATGGGACCCGCCGGCGTATATTGTCCAGCTGTTTCCAGAACTATCTTTTAGCTAAGCTTATATGCGCCGGCCGCTTATATCTTCTATTTTTCGCGCTGCCGGCATATTTACACGCCTTATATTCGCCAGTGTGAACGAATGCATTGAAAATCAATGCCTCTCATGGGCACGTATATACACCTGGGCGTAAAAACGTGCCGTTTATGCGCTTGTGTGAAAGAAGCCTAGAAAAGATAGGTCAGGACCGATCTTCATGCTTTTTTTTTTTCAAACTTGTGCAGAATAGCGCAGAGTTTGAAAGTTTTTTTAAAAACGTTTTGATCCTGTTCCCGCACAACTACCCAACATAGCGGCGGGCGTAGCTGCGCAGACCCCCACCTGTTCAAGTCCTGAATCGTTAAAAGATAACTTCGTAAAACCAATGTGAATGGGCCCTAAAAACGCCCCACAGTGCAGACGGCCTGATTGGGACTCTAGGGGGCGCAGCTGTCACATGGCCCCCATTCCAGTGCATTGGACTGGAGGTGTTTATTTTGGTCGTTTTATACACGTTTCTTCGTGCTATGTGATAACCCAGAGAACCTGCTAATCCGCCATCTATCCGGACCCCCGTATAATCATCCCCTCAGTTAGTGAGCAGTCTTTAATTTGTGACAGGATGCAAAGATAGGCATGTCCCATAATTAAAAAACATCTTTACTGTGGCAATTAAGGAGAACATCTTGTAGCGTGGGAGGGACCCTCTCCTCTGCAGACATTTGGACAGAAGCCTCTCATTCCACAAGGATGATTTACTGGGAACGTAATCAGCAGAGACTGACAGATCGGTCAGCGGCCGCCCGGGAATCGTCTCATAGTCTGCAGGTCTCCGCTATGTGAAAGGAAGTGCAAAAATATTGTTTGGGGGGAAAAAGTGCATATTTGGTCAATGGGACATCACAGGCTTATGGAAAATACTATTGCTGATCCTACATTTTAATACGTACACAGCATAGCTATTAAATTCTAAACAATGAAAAGACACGTTTCTTGCGGTGTACGAAGCACACAGATGCATTTTAAAAAAAATATTGTGTTATGCCCATTTTATGATCAGCCATGCCCTTTCTGTCTGCTCACAGAAATAGTGACTCTTAATGTCTCTCTCACCATATTAGTTTCTTACAGTGACCCCCTCACAGTAATAGTGCCCCTCAGTGTCCCTATCACATTAATAGTGCCCCCAAGTTACGCCTCACATTAACAGCCCCCCGTAGTGATCCCCTAAAAGTATTACTGTGCTTCGGTGTCCCTCTCACAATAATAGTTCCCCTCAGTACCCCTCTCACAGCGATCATGCCCTTTAGTGTGCCACCCACCGCAATAGTGCCCCTCAGTGTCCCTCTCACAGTAATAGTGCCCCTCAGTGACCCCTAACAGTAATAGTGCCCCTCAGTGTCCCTCTCACAGTAATAGTGCCCCTCAGTGTTCCTCCCACAGTAATAGTGCTCCTCAGTGACCCCTAACAGTAATAGTGCCCCTCATTGACCTCCTCACAATAATAGTTCCCCTTAGTAAGACCCTCACAGTAATAGTGCCTCTCACTGTCCTCTTACAGTAATAGTGCCCCTTAGTGTCCCTCCACAATAATAGTGACCCTCAGTGACCCCTAGCAGTAAAAGTCTATCTAAGTGTCCCTCTCACAGTAGTAGTGCCCCTCAATTACCCTACCTTACAGTAGTAGTGCCCCTTAGTGAGCCCCTCACAGTAATAGTGCGCCTCAGTGACCACACCGCACAGTAATGCTGCCCTTTATTGACTCCCTCACAGGAATAGTGTTCCTTAGTGTCCCTCTCACAGTAATAGTGTCCTCAGTGTCCCTCTCACAGTAATAGTGTTACCTACTAACAGTAAAGCCCATTAGGTTTTGTATAACAGTACTAGTGCCTCTTAGTGACCCCACCTTACAGTAATAGTGTCCTTCAGTGAGCCTCTCACAGTAATAGTGCCTCTTAGTATTCCTCTCACAGTAATAATGTTCCTTATTGTCTCTCTCACAGTAATAAATAGTGTCCCACCTCACAGTAATAGTGCCCTTCAGTGACCCCACCTCACAGTAATAGTGCCCCACAGTGACCCCACCTCACAGTAATAGTGCCCCTCAGTGACCCCACCTCACAGTAATAGTGCCCTTCAGTGACCCCACCCCACAGTAATAGTGCCCCACAGTGACCCCACCTCACAGTAATAGTGCCCCTCAGTGACCCCACCTCACAGTAATAGTGCCCCCCAGTGACCCACCTCACAGTAATAGTGCCCTTCAGTGACCCTACCTCACAGTAATAGTGCCCTTCAGTGACCCCACCTCACAGTAATAGTGCCCCTCAGTGACCCCACCTCACAGTAATAGTGCCCCCCAGTGACCCACCTCACAGTAATAGTGCCCTTCAGTGACCCTACCTCACAGTAATAGTGCCCTTCAGTGTCCCTCTCACAGTAATAGTGTTACCTACTAACAGTAAAGCCCATTAGGTTTTGTATAACAGTACTAGTGCCTCTTAGTGACCCCACCTTACAGTAATAGTGTCCTTCAGTGAGCCTCTCACAGTAATAGTGCCTCTTAGTATTCCTCTCACAGTAATAGTGTTCCTTAGTGTCTCTCTCACAGTAATAAATAGTGTCCCTCTCACAGTAATAGTGCGACCTACTCACAGTAAAGCCTGTTAGGTTTTGTATCACAGTAATAGTGCCCTTCAGTGACCCCACCTTACAGTAATAGTGCCCCCCAGTGACCCCACCTCACAGTAATAGTGCCCCCCAGTGACCCACCTCACAGTAATAGTGCCCTTCAGTGACCCTACATCACAGTAATAGTGCCCTTCAGTGACCCCACCTCACAGTAATAGTGCCTTTCAGTGACCATACCTCACAGTAATAGTGCCCTTCAGTGACCCCACCTCACAGTAATAATGCCCTTCAGTGACCCACCTCACAGTAATAGTGCCCTTCAGTGACCCCACCTCACAGTAATAATGCCCTTCAGTGACCCCACCTCACAGTAATAGTGCCCTTCAGTGACCCCACCTCACAGTAATAGTGCCCCTCAGTGACCCCACCTCACAGTAATAGTGCCCTTCAGTGACCCACCTCACAGTAATAGTGCCCTCCAGTGACCCCACCTCACAGTAATAGTGCCCCCCAGTGACCCACCTCACAGTAGTAGTGCCCTTCAGTGACCCCACCTCACAGTAATAATGCCCTTCAGTGACCCACCTCACAGTAATAGTGCCCTTTAGTGACCCCACCTTACAGTAATAGTGCCCATCAGTGACCCCACCTCACAGTAATAGTGCCCCTCAGTGACCCCACCTCACAGTAATAGTGCCCCCCAGTGACCCCACCTCATAGTAATAGTGCCCCTCAGTGACCCCACCTCACAGTAATAGTGCCCTCCAGTGACCCCACCTTACAGTAATAGTGCCCATCAGTGACCCCACCTCACAGTAATAGTGCTCCTCAGTGACCCCACCTCACAGTAATAGTGCCCCCCAGTGACCCCACCTCACAGTAATAGTGCCCTTCAGTGACCCCACCTCACAGTAATAGTGCTCCTCAGTGACCCCACCTCACAGTAATAGTGCCCCCCAGTGACCCCACCTCACAGTAATAGTGTCCCCCAGTGACCCCACCTCACAGTAATAGTGCCCCCCAGTGACCCCCTCACAGTAATAGTGCCCCTCAGTGACCCCACCTCACAGTAATAGTGCCCTTCAGTGACCCCACCTCACAGTAATAGTGCCCCCCAGTGACCCCACCTCACAATAATAGTGCCCCACATCCCCACTGAGTAATACAGACTTTATTTTACTCTATTCCTGGATGTCCTGGCAGGACATGTCTTCTGCCTCCTGGAATCCGCGACGAGACTTGTAGCACACTCTTGATTCGATGTGTTGTATTCTTGTCCCCGTTAGACCCCCCTTTCCTCGCGGTAAACGTGAAGCATCTCAGTTCAAGTACAAGTTCTGTTAAACACAGCAAACTAACCCTGGCAGTGAGATATTTGACCCGGAGTCACCTATCAGAAGCCTGAATCAGGACTTCCCAAACCTCACTGTTTACACGTGGAAAAATAAACAGTTTGTTGGCCGTGGTAACCGCAGGACGCCGGGGATTCTGGGGGATGGAAAGACATACAGACGTAGCATTTCCACAGGTTGAGTTCCAGTATAATGGAAGACAACGGATTACCTGGCTGTTTGCGGAGCACTAATCACGCAATTAGACCAACTATTTTTATGGTGCTTTCCTCAAGTTGCTCGGTAACAAATATTCCAACTGTAAACACGTTTGGCGCGGTCGGACATATCAGATAGCGATATGAAGCCTTACGGGGAATAGTCCTTCTCAGAAATGGAAAATACTGCGAGAAAAGGGAATGTTATTAGCTAAATGTGCTGCAGGATGACGGCGGGGCTTATTCACACGGACGTAAGTGCCAATGCGCTCGCCTCAGCGCAACGTATTTGTGCAGTGAGCGAGGTTGTGTTGGCACATAGTACGGTACATTTTGCGCACGCAGGGCCTGTTCTGATACACAAAACACCCCCTGCCCTGATTTAAAAGGCCAATTAGCCTAATGAGCTCCAGACGTGTTCTAATTTTCATGGAATTGCGCAGGGTGCAACAAATTTGCGCACTTTCTACAGACTTCCATATTTACTGTACAATATGCAGGAAGATAGAGCAAAACTCGATCATGAGACCGAACCCCTTGACATCAGCGGGCCCCGTTCTCTGCGCCTTACATGCGGTGTGGAAAGAAATCGCAGCGTGTCCTACTTTGGGGCGTTCCCTCGGAACACATCGCCCATTGTTGTCAGTGGGGCCAGCAAAAGCATTGCACAGCGTGCGAGTGCGATGTGTCGCAAGGTCTGCCGTAGAAAACAATAGGAAGCACTTACCGATCCTGCTGCCCCAAAGTGATGCCAGGCGTTTTTGATACAGAAACGCCTTGTATCCGTGGGGACGTCACACGTTGGCGAGCGCACTATTGTTTCATGGCCTGATATTGCGCTCGCCGTGTGAAATTAGCCTCACACACAAGGGGGGGTTGAGGCAAGTGTATATGCAGATATGCTCACCTCAGCGCAACGTATTTGTGCAATGAACGAGAATGATTGGCGCGCGTATCGGTGAATAGTCCTGTCCTTATTTTGCATGCAGGCTATATGCCCACGCGACTCCCCCACCCCTGCTTGATTTAAAAGGCTATTTCGTCTAATGAGCTCCAGATGTACATGCTCCCTGACCCAGGGGCGAAACTAAAGGCTCAGGGGCCCTGATGCAAAATGTGAGCTGCCCCCCCCCCCCCTCTATCTGTTTCTGTACCCGTACCCATACCTAAACCATGCTGCACAGAGGCATAACTTGAAGCTTCTGGGCCCCAATGCAAAACCTGTAACAGGGCCCCCAACTATAATGCTTTATTCATAGTACTGGGCTCCCTATATGGAGAAGAAAGGCCTTATGGGCCCCTAAGGTTCCTGGGCCCGGGTGCAACCGCATCCCCTCCACCCTCTATAGTTACACCCCTGCCCTAACCCATTGACTGTAATCCCTGCTAGCCGCCATCAACCGCCCCCCTGCAGTCATACCGATTCCGCCACTATACGGCCTGACTATTGTCTATGTGTATATCACCCCTCACTCCCCACCTCGCCATACCGTGCACATCTCCAGCCCTTTACCTTCTGTATCCCCCCATTACTTGTAGTATGTAAGCTCGTTGGAGCAGGACCCTCACCCCTATTGTTTCCATCAGCTGATTACTATGTAGCCGTGGTTCTGTAATGTTTGTATTTTGTCTTTCTGTATCCCCCCTGTCTATGTAAGTGCTGCGGAATATGTTGGCGCTATAAAAATAAAGTTTATTATTATATTTTTCACAGAATTGTGCAGTGTATTGCGCATCTCTCATAGACTTTTATGGGCCCTTTGGCATACAAATATGCAGAAAAATAGAGCAGGTACTAATTTTTTGCGTGCGACCACAATGTGCGCAAAAAAATTGTAATGTGAACATGATTATCAAGGGGCGGATAAGGGTGAAAAAAACCACGCTCGTCTGAATCTGCTCTTGGTGTGTGAAAACGCTGCATATTTCATGCACTGAAGGCTTCACACGAGCGTATGCACAAAAATGCTGACCTCAGCACAATATATTCATGCTATGCATTAGTTGATTTGCACGCATGCCTGTGCGTAGTACTGTACTTCTTGGCGCATGCAGGACCAGTTCACACGTGTGCACATGACACAACCCTTCTGTGGATTCTATAGATGTGTCCAAGGAATTGCACAGAATATTGAGAGTGTATTTGTACACCTCCCATAGACTTCTATGGAGCCCTTGTTGCGCAAATACGTCAAACCGCCGGTTCTTGTCCCGGTTTTCATCTACCCCAGATGGCCACTGCAATTTTCTATCTAGCTAATACACATTCTGCATTGCTCTCTGAGTGGCCAGTGTTGGTCACATGAGCATCAGTGGCCAATCAGAAAACAGATATAGTGCACTGATAGTGTAACATTACCAAAGCAAGGTGGGCAATTAGGTAGTCTGGAGGTCGGTAATCTTGGACAGCTGAAAATGGGACCCCAGACCAGAGAAATGGCAGAGAAGAAAAAGTGCAGATAATAAAGCCCCTCCTGTCTTGGGACAAAACTTGGTTCAAAAACTGGAGGGTCATTTTAAAGTGGTTTTCCAGAACTTGGATATTCTATCCATTGGATAAGTCATTAATATCAGATTGCAGGGTATCAGACTACCAGGGCCGTTTTAATACCCATGTGGGTGCAGTGCACAGGTATTAAAGCAGGTCCTCCCTCCACTATTGCCCCAACCACTCATACTCAGCCAAGCAGGCTGCAGGCTTTCCCCAAGTCTCCGCTCACCTCCAGGCCCAGCAGTCACATGCCCATCTAAGCACATGATCACTGCATCCAATCCAGTCTCAATAGCACTTAGACTGTTAATTGGCTCTAGCGGTCACATGCTTCATGAGGCATGTGACCTGCCATCAGGGGGCCTGCTGTTTGCCCCTCCGCCAGGTGCTAATGCCAGTCCTGGTTTGAGGATATGGATGTTCCACCCTTGGACTGACTACACAAAGTGCTGACCTGAAACCTACTGAATATCTTTGGGATGAACTAGAACATTGGGTCAAAAATTATGAATAGCGTCCATCTTCTCTGAGAGGAACTTGCCAGACATTTGCAGGATGAATTCAGGGAAACACCAGCTGAAGTGTATCAGACATTAGGAGAAAGTATGCCATGGAGGGTATCTGATGTCATTAGGGCCAAAGGAGCCCTACTAAGTATTAACATATGGAAATAAATACTACTTCTGATCCTCGCTCAGGTGTCCAATTAGGATAGTGTACATTGCAACAAATCCTCAGCTCTGTCACCAGGATTAGTTCTAAACTGGTTGTTAGCCTCTTAATCTAAACACTACTGATTGCATTCCCTGACAGCAAGCAGAGAACGTGACAATGATGAGGCTAAGGAAACCTTCCACTCCAGGCAGCCATATAATATATGTACAAGTCAGGTTTGCCGCTACAAGACACTAGTATTCAGTAGCACTCAGTAGCTCTTCCCTTTGGCTCATACAGGGGCAGGGGGGATTATAATAGGCCATATGGCAAGGGGTGATCTTAGTGAGACAAGCCCTTCGATACAGCGGCATGCTATATACAGATATGTCATCTGTTAGCTCTGTATTACGACAAGGAGAATTAAAAAGCTTGATGAAAGTAAAGTATCTCATTACTTGCCCATTACTGAGATTTCGCAATACACTGCGTGTAATATGCACACTATAGTACGGTAGTTGCTGACTCATGCGCTTAACAGCAGGTAATCGGCCACATCAGAGCTATATGCTCTCCACAGAAACAAAAAAAGCAAGGACCCCCCAGGACTTTGATCTAGAAGTAGAAGCGTTAAGCCTTGGCGTGTGCCCAGACCACAGTTGTCCTAATGCTTTGTACAGATGGGCTACACTTTCTTACCCCTATAAAGTCATACAGCACCGTGGGCTTTGATCTTATGTAAAATAGGCATCCATTGCTTCTTTGAAGTCTGTGCCAACCGAATCATATGCACATTGCAAAATCACCATGTGTGGCCTGCATTAGAAGTGTGGACTAAAGGCCCTTTTACATGCAATGATTATCGCTCAAAAGTCATTCAAATGGCCGAAAGTGAGTGATAATTGTCAGGTGTAAACGCGGGCGGTCTATTCGTTCGGTTGTCGTTCAGCGCTGGTTTTTAGCCGGCATAAAATCCATCGTTAAGCCGCTGAGAATTCGCTCCATTTGAATGCAGTTCCTTCAGAGATATACAGATTATTAGGTGCGAGTAATTTTATTCAAAGCTCTCACTTGGTTCAAGTTATCCTGAAGCCCGCAAGCCGGTGGCAAGTTTTTAGCAGTGGCATCAGCCATATTGCAGTTGTTTGAAAGACTATCGGCCTGTGGAAAATGGCCTTTAGCCGGAGATCATTAGCAGAACACAGAGCACAGGTAGGGCAGTAGATAGAGATTGGGGAGGCAATATAAGGTAGTGCAGCACTGTGGAGAGCTTTATGGATAAGGGCTAATGCCCACGGCGGGATTTCTGCCGCGTTTTACGCGCGGAAATCTGCGACGTTGCCCCGCAGCTATTAGGTTCTCCTGAACATAATAGCTTAATGTACACGCTGCGGAATTCCACTGTGTCCTATTTGCCGCGGGAATACGCGCGGACGGCTTCCATTGCAGTCAATGGAAGCCATCTGTCACGCTATACTTCTGCTGTAGCACGACTTCGCGCAGCCGGTCCGGGGATACGTATTGGGTTTTTTTTTGGGGGGGGGGGGGCGCCATGATGGACTCGGCTGCGGTATTCCGCTTGCAGAGCCCGTCACAGCCGTGTGCATTAGGCCTAAGAGTGATAAGTTTACATTATGTTCTTTAGTGCATACGGGCAGCCAGTGCATTGACTAGCACAGGCCGGAGGCATCAGTATAATGACTAGCATAGGGTGGAAGCAGTGGTGTAGGACAACAAGATAAGCCTGACTGCTGCATTCAGGATGGATTCAGGAGGGGAAGATCAATCAGTAGTGAGTTGCAGAAATCAAGCCAAAAATGGATCAAGGCAACAATAAGAGTTTTTGCTGTTTCCACAGTAAGAAAGGATAGACTCAAGAGATGTTTTCGAGCTGAGGGTGGCATGAGCATGCAAGAGATTGAATATAGTGAGGGAAGGGAAGTCGAATATGACCCGAAGGTGTATGCTACTGAGGAGTTATGGTGGTACCACACTCTGAGATGGAAATATCAGGTTTAGGTAGGTTAATAGACGGTGAAAACACAAGAATTTCAGTTTTTGAAAGATTCAGTGTCAGATATAGGAGAGGACTTTATGTTAGAGACAGTGGACAGACAATCATTGCTGGTTTGTAGTAGTGCAGGGGTGATGTCTGGGGAAGAGGTATATCATTGGGTGTCATCAGCCTAGAGATGGTACTGAAAGCTGAATGTGGTCATGGTTTATCCAGTAGGAGCTGTGTATTTGGAAAAGAGGAGAGGACCTAGGACCACACCCTGAGGAACTGCAACAGCATGAAGAAGAGGAGAAGTAGAGTTGTCAAAAGATACACTGAAGGAGCGATCAGAGAGGTAGGAGGAAAAGCAGAAGAAAGCCTGAAAGCCAATCGAATAGAGCATACTGAAGAGGAGCAACGGTGTCAACCTCTGCTGAGAGATCCAGAAGAACCAATAGAGTAGTTGCCTTAGATTTGACATTTTAGTAAGGGCAGTTTATGTAGAATGTAGAAACCAGCCAAGAAGACTGGCATCCTTATTGACCATGTTAACTTAAGGTTAAAATTTGCAAATAAAGATGTTGTCCATAGAATGTGAAATGTAATTTTCCGGCCAGGAATTTTAGGCACCGTATAATCATTATTCCAAACTGTTTCTGAACTTCTTAAGAACCTCAGACAGGAGACATTTGATACTAACACAATGTGCATAAATTTACAAGTATTTACAAGTAGAAGATGTTGCCGAGTAGACGTTACGTCAAAGTGTGAGGGAGTTTTAATTTGATGGACCCAGGCATATAGGTTAGAAGATTAACCAACAGGATGTGATTTGAAGGAACCTAAAATCTGAAGTATCTTTTATTAAAGGGGTCATTCAGGACTTTGACTTTCATGGCCTATCCCTGACATCAATGTTTCATCTTGGGGTTCCAACCTTTTTAGCCGCCATTGATCAGCACAATGAAGGGGCAACTGCTGGTCCATATCTGGTACTGCAGCTGATTTAACTTATGGGTCCTGAAGTTCAGACTTTAAAGTACAGACTATCCTAAGAATAGACTAGTAATATAAAGGTCCTACCGACCACCTTTAACTTTTTCTGTGAAGATAAATGTACTTGTTCCATAGGGAAGGATTGGCTGTGGCGTTTTTTTATGATCTAGAAATATTTTTGACCCTACAATCAATCACTTCTTTTTCTCACATATATCCTGTTATGAGAACTTCTGTATGCTGTCATATTATTTAAAGGAGTCGTCTCACCTTTCAAAAAGAGCCACAGGGGCCTGGAGCCGAATAGCTACACCCCTCGTTCCACTGCTGACTTCCTGGGTGGGCAGCACTATCTAATACGCTAATGCTCTAGACAGCAGGAGAGATGGGCAGTTAGTTAGAATGAAATTTTGAGTTAAGGCCCATTTACATGAAGCGATGATCGCTCAAAAATTGGTAGAAAGTCATCGTTTGGCCGCGCGTTTAGACGCAACGATGATTGCCTTTTAGCGATTTTTGAGCGATCGTCGCTCCATCTAAATGGGTCTTTAGAAAGTATCCTGCTACTTGCTGAATATTATCGAGGGGTCAAAGTGGTGCACTATAACTTTTTGGAGCACTGTAACCTTGGCTTGAGGCCTACAGAGAAGATACTATTGATTTGAGGGCCAAAGAGGAGATGCTCCTAAAAGCTCCAAGTGCTCTAGTTGGAGGCCTGTGAGCCTGACTTCTATGGGCTGTCACAGTGCAGAGGGATCAACCCTATTCTCATCTGCACAAGAAAAGACTAGAAGCAATGGGATGAAACTGAAAGGGAGGAGACACAAATTAGATATTGGAAAAAACTTTCTGACAGTGAGGGTGATCAATGAGTGGAACAGGCTGCCATGGGAGGTGGTGAGTTCTCCTTCAATGGAATTGTTCAAAGGCTGGACAAATATTTGTCTGGGATGATTTAATGAATCCTGCACTGAGCAGGGGGTTGGACCCGATGACCCTGGAGGTCCCTTCCAACTCTACCATTCTATGATTCTAGTTCTTGCTGCATCGTGCCACCAGGCACCTCTCCCTTTTCCCTGACCATCATGTTAGAAATATGGCTAAATCAAGACAGTGGTCTAAAAAGTTAAGAGAATAGATTTTTGCCACAAGCCACAGAACTTTAAGATGCTGCTAAGTGGAGCGATAAAGCTGCAATGCTGGACTTTAGGGGGAGGGGGGGGAAGAATATGCACTACAACTTTTAGGGACATGGAAGGGTACCATAATATTGAGAGCCACAGAGGAGGAGCTCCTAAAAGCACTAAGTTCTCTGGTTCTGCATTGTTCCACTCAATGCCCTCCTACCTTTTCTTTGAGTGCAATCAGAAGAAGTTCATGGCGTCAGTTACATATCTCTGCACAGAAATATCAAGCATACACTATTCATTTGCAGTGCAGTTGTCTGTGAACAAGCTTTCTGCAAGGACCAAGAACCAGGTCTTCATCTGAGGAGACGGCGGGGTACAAGATGGCAGCGGTTCACAGTGGCTCTACCGTCTCCCCTCTTCAAAGGCTGAAGCCTAACCCAGCTCAGTCACTAGCAAGAGAGATAAAAGTTTAGCAGACTTGATAACATGTCATTAAGTCCTAGATTATTGTCGTGACGCCAGTGTCCCTATATGAGTCATAAGTTACTCGCGATGAATAAATGAGTTCACAGACAAACAAAATGCTTTTCAAAACCGGGGACACTCCGTTTTCTTTTTACTCAAAATCCAAATTTGGTTTTCCAATACAGGCAAATTACTAGTACTTCTCAACATGAAGTTGCAGGTTTTAGAACAGATTTCTGAACTCTACCTTGCACCTCCTTCTCTGACGACACACACCACACTCCTCTCTTCTCACACTTACTTACTCCTCCCTATTCTCCCCAAACCACCAATGACAACTGACTGATGGGACAGAGAGACAAACAAACTTGCTTAAAGACAAACAGACTTACAAATGATGGAGGCACCCTACTCTGGGTCACTACACTTTCCATGACAGGGAGGGTACAAACGGCACAAGTGCGGTAGATAAGGTACATGACATCATGAAGGTCTTCCGATTGCAGCACTCTCCCTTAGGAAAAAGTAGAAGTGCTAGGTGGGACTATGAAAGTAAGAACCATAGGACTTGGTGCTATTGGGAACAGCCTCTCAAAATTATAGCACCTCCCACATGCCACTAAAAGTTGTAGTGTGCCCTCTGTGTCCCCCCATAAAAGTCAGCTAGCAGCAAAACACTTTCACAGTCCTTCCTATCTGGCAGTGTGGCTCTGTACAGTTTCCAGCACATGTGCAGTACATCTGGGACCAATATCACTATCACCCAAGGGAAAGGAGAGGCGCTAGTCAGGACTGTATGGTTAGATCCACAGCACTTGGCTATACTGGGAACACCTCAGGAGCACTTTGCGCTATTGGAAAAGCCCCCAAGGCACTTGGCACTATTGGCAAAGCCTTCAGTGCTCTTGACGCTTTTGGAAAAGCTCCTAGGGCACTTGGGGCTATTGTGAAAGCCCCCAGGGCACTTGGCACTATTGAAAAAGTCCCCAGGGGACTTGACGCTATTGCGAAAGCCCCCAGGGGACTTAACGCTATTGCAAAAGCCCCCAGGACACTTGACGCTATTGCAATAGCCCCCAGGGCACCTGACGCTATTGCAAAAGCCCCCAGGGCACTTGGCACTATTGCAAAAGCCCCCAGGGGACTTGACGCTATTGCAAAAGCCCCCAGGGCACTTGGCACTATTGCAAAAGCCCCCAGGGCACCTGACACTATTGCAAAAGCCCCCAGGGGACTTGGCACTATTGCAAAAGCCCCCAGGGGACTTGACGCTATTGCAAAAGCCCCCAGGGGACTTGACGCTATTGCGAAAGCCCCCAGGGCACTTGACGCTATTGCAAAGGCCCCCAGGGCACTTGGCACTATTGCAAAAGCCCCCAGGGGACTTGATGCTATTGCAAAAGCCCCCAGGGCACTTGGTACTATTGCAAATGCCCCCAGGGCACCTGACGCTATTGCGAAAGCCCCCAGGGCACTTGGCACTATTGCAAAAGCCCCCAGGGGACTTGACGCTATTGCAAAAGCCCCCAGGGCACTTGGCACTATTGCAAAGGCCCCCAGAGGACTTAAAACGCTATTGCAAAAGCCCCCAGGGCACTCGACGCTATTACGAAAGCCTCTATAGCACTTGAAAGCTCATTTGCATATCGGATTAAACCTTATTTTCTCTGGAATGATGAGGGTGTGAATAGCGACAGTTCTTTCTCTGCATTTGCCTTAGTGCTCTACCAAAAGTTGTAGTGATTTGGAGGGCATGATGACAGATCCCCTTAAAACTTTTTTTCTAAACCTCCTGCCATCTTAATTCTCTGTAGCAGCAGATACTAAAGTTTTAGCCTTCACTTTATGAAAAAAAAAAATGCCGATCCAGCCCCTGACGGCATCTTCTGGTTTAACAAACTCAGCTTGATTTTAGTTACCATAGCAAGAAAGCAATGGTCGTCCTACTTTTTCCTGGCCCCGATTCACATAACCCACAAGCAAACATATTTTTAGTACACATAAGACAGTGTGTCTCGCCAGAGAAAACAATTTATACATGAATGTAACGATTTACCAGTGCCAGTGCAGGAACCTCACCAATACGAGGCTCGGAGGCGCAGCTCACGGAAAATGAAGGCAGCAACATCCCGGATTACAAGCAGAAGCCACTTGATGCTCTTGCATTATGCAAACACGCAGTCGCCAGGCCCAGGAAGGCTTGTGGGGTATCACAGTGGATCGTGCTGTCTGCACTGCGTACTTCAGACGTCCGTCCTGGTACCTCCTCTGTATTTATTGGCACGGGCTCTTCGCTGGATGTGTGAATTTGTTTATTATTTGTCTCCGATCCGTGTATATGAACAAACGCTTGTTTTGTCGCAGTTTTTAAGTTTTTAAATCACGTGATTTAAAAAAAATGTTTACTTTTTCAAGCAAGACATCAAGAAGTTAGCAAAGGAAGATTTGTATGTGCTCAGTAAGGGTTTCTCGAGCTAGTATAGACTTTAGATATCTCATAAACATGTACTCTAGGATTGGAAGAGCACGCATAAGGAGCGGATAACTGCATATGTAGTGTCTTACCGGCGCTGGATAGGAGCTGCGGGAGTAGTCAGGTGGAGAGCCAGGAGTCAGCAACAGGAGGTCTTGGTTTGCAGTACAAATGGATGAGGCGGGTTATGTAGTCAGGTGGAGAGCCAGCAGTCAGCAACAGGAGGTCTTGGTTTGCAGTACAAATGGATGAGGCAGGTTATGTAGTCAGTTGGAGAGCCAGCAGTCAGCAACAGGAGGTCTTGGTTTGCAATACAAATGGATGAAGCGGGTTACGTAGTCAGGTGGAGAGCCAGGAGGCATGTCCCAAATTAATAATGGTTTTTAGAGTATTTACTGTTTCTTATTCATGTATATAGTGCCAACATAGAGTATTCAACAGCTATACAGGGGATTGTCATCAGTCACATTGGCCCCTGTCCCTATTTCCATGTGCCCATTATTTTTTAGTGTCGGAAGCCCCACCCAAAAACAGGGAGATCATATAAACTCTGTGTAAATGTTATCATTGATCAGATTCAAACCTAAGACTCCAGAGCTGCAAGGAAACAGCGCTAAATTACCACTGTGCTGCCCATTTTGTGCACCGCCAGTTTTGGAAAGAGTTTGTAAAAATTGACTTTTCTAAGACGAGTTTTAAATAATCAGAGATATCATGGAATGGAATATTTTGTGCAAAATATTGATGTAAAGTATAACAACCATGATATGTCAAGATCATCTTTATGTCCTTCACCCATACCTGCATCTTGTGTCAGCCACTACACCGATGCCTCCACCCTGTGTCAGCCACTACACCGATGCCTCCACTCTGTGCCAGTTACTACACTGATGCCTTCACCCTGTGCCAGTCACTACACCAATGCCTTTACCCTGTGCCAGTCACTACACTGATGCCTCCACCCTGTGCCAGTCACTACACCAATGCCTTCACCCTGTGCCAGTCACTACACTGATGCCTTCACCCTGTGCCAGTCACTACACCAATGCCTCCACTCTGTGTCAGCCACTACACCGATGCCTCCACTCTGTGCCAGTTACTACACTGATGCCTCCACCCTGTGCCAGTCCCTATAGTGATGCCTCCACCCTGTGCCAGTCACTACACCAATGCCTCCACCCTGTGCCAATCACTGCACTGGTTGTCCATCTATTATGGAATACAGTGTAAGTTCGCCCATAGAGCTCTCCACAGTGCTGCACCGCCCTATATCTGCTCTCTTATCTTTGTCTAACAGACATGCAGTGCTCTCTGTTCTGCCAATGATCTAAGGGCTTCACACGGGTGTATGCACACCTACGCTCACTGCTACGGAGTGTAGTTGCGCATGAATACGTTTTTTTACCTTTCAAATTCCGCACTATTCCGTATTAATTTGAGAGGTCGGGGCTCGTTTACCTTTATTCCCTGTATTTATGTTTTTATTTGCCATTTTCTGTTGTTCGCATTTGCACTGATAACGTATATCGCTTTGCCCATCTGTGTTTTGTCAGATTTGTATTATTCTTATTTTGGTCCTTTAGGATATTATATTTATAGCTGTGTAGGTAGGATAAGTCCTGCATGGGCAAAACAGGAAGTGCTCTGAGGACCACAAGCTGGATGACACTAGGTCTCTTCTACAGGAGGATATGCTGCAATTACAGGGACCGATGCAGGGAGGGAAAATGTCCTGATCGACAAAACCAAAATTCTCAATTTTTAATTGCATTTGCATTTAATGTATTTAGGGAACAGCGGGTGGTCTGTTCTCTAAATACATCACTATTGTTCTCCCAGGGCTGCCGGCTGCATACAATGCTATCAGCGCTGCCCACGGAGAACACAGCATGTGGTCCCGTATACCAGGGACAACGGATTTTACGCTGAGCTGAACTCAGAGATGGACGAAGAGTGCGTGGTAAGTGCACGATGGGCACACATTTACACGCAACAGCTATCAGTCAAAAGCTGTCACTTGGACGAATTTCGAGTGATAATCGTTGCGTGTAAATCAGCCTTTATGGTGAAATACAAGGTACGGAAAACATTAATTACATGTCTTTTCCGGCACCAGTAGATGCCATTAACAATTCATGACAGACCTGAGATCATCCATGCATCCCTACGGTTAGTGAGAGAAGTTCATGTGAGATTACCAAGGCTTTCAATCAAGAAACCCAGGAAGAACGGTTAGGAAACCGATTCAGAAATTAAGGAAAACTGATAATGTCCAGGTAAAACTGAGAACTGATAGTTTGTGTGGTTGCCACCCATGTGTCTTGCTGATCCTTACGGCAGTTGATTGACTCATACTATTCTCCAATGCCAGGCTCCCAATGCTTTTCTGAGGGCTCTTAGTGAAAACAACTAACATAGCTGATGGCACCTGGGGATCAGAAACAGTGACAACTAGAGATGAGCGAGTAGGGCCTTATGCGAGTACCTGCCCGCTCGTCTCTAAAGATTCGGGTGCCGGTGGGGGGCGGGGAGCGGCGGGGGAGAGCGAGGAGGAACGGAGGGGAGATCTCACTCTCACCGCTCTCCCCCGCCGACACCCAAATCTTTAGAGACGAGCGGGCAGGTACTCGCATAAGGCACTACTCGCTCGAGTAGTTTGCCTTAGCGAGTATGCTCGCTCATCTCTAGTGACAACCAGTTCTCGGTTTGACACTACCTGTTTCTGTGAATTCCTGCAACTAGTGTTTTCCATACCACATAATTCAATATAATGACATTATCCCGAACTTGAAAATGACCGTCCCAATTTCTGATGTATCTCATGATTCCCTTTCCTCTAAAGTTTCTTGGGCTGAATCCTAAATGGCTGCCATCAACATGGCCAACAGGCTCCACCATAGTGCCAAGACGTTTTCCTGCACCCACATAAATGTTCTACTCAGTTCCCTACTCGTATCTCTTTTCGTTCAGAATGGCCCAGGCTTTTGAATCACCCTGTACTTCTGCAATACCATGCCACAGACTCATCCAGCGCTCACCCCTTCTTTGTGCCACCCATGCCAGGACCACCTTGGCCCTCCACCAATGTTGATCTAGCCCTAAATTCTATCTACACTGGACCGCAGAGATGAGTAATTACAGTAGCATTTTAATCGTGCTCTGTGGTCATGTCATGTTGTAGGAGAAGAAGGTTGGGATTGAATTGATCTAGTGCCATTGCCAACCACACGTCACGGATTCAACACGGCAGGAGGTAACTGGAATGAAGGAACAAGCATTGAATGTTGACCTTCTGCCAGGAGCCATCAGAACCCGGACAACTGTGCATAGAGGAGGGAGATGACTGTCCTATTTCCACCACAACATCTGTTATCTCTACATCTAGAATATCTGATGTATGCGCACAGATAACATTCTTATCCTTTTACAATCGAAAGGCTAAGATTAGTTTCCAGGTCAACTTCAGGGCTCCTTTTATTAGTCACTGCTAATTCTAATTGACTCTTGTCAGGGGATGACACATCCATGCTAGTAATCCTGGGATTTTAAGACCCGACTCATGCCCTTGATATTTTAACTACAGACACCTCCTGCCAGTGAAAAGTTCTATGGAAACTCGTGCATATTCTGCCATGGTATGTGCCTCTTGGCATCTGCACCATGTGGATGCCTAGCTAATAGCTGGGAGTGCTTTACCGTAATCGCCATGGTTAACAATCGCTTCATCATTACACCAAGTCCCTAAATTACTAATTAATTTCTCCTGGTGCGACAGTATTTTTGGCAGTTGTTTAGTTTTGGCATCGCATTCGTGAAGCAGCAAGCTCAGGATGAACAGTGCAATACGTTGCTCTCAGCGGATAGGACGGTGTTAAAGTCTAAGATAGCTGTAGGGTGCCTATACACAGTACAGCATTGTAGCGGATGACTTGTAACGACGGTACACTGATTGGCCACTTCATTAGAGCCCTTCCATGATTGGCGCTTCCCTGTATGTCACCAAAAGGGGTCAGAGGGGGATGTCAAGAATCGTTCTAATGAACAGGTGCTGCACAGTCAGGCATATTGCTACAGAATACAATGCTGGTGCTCCAACCAACATGTCCGAATGCACAACTCATAGTTCTTAAACACGTATGGGCAGACAATTATTTGCAGCGCCGTTGCTAAGAGAAACGGAAAGACCCAAGTTGGTAAAAGAGTGCAAAAATGTATAACTGAGCAGTAAAAAAATCTCCTGGTCAGATCAAACCAGATTCCTGTTGCCCCGTGCTGATGGGAGGTCAGAATTTTGTACGAGCAGCATGAATCGCTGACCCCTTCCTGTCAGTTGGTCAGAACATCCCAGCACCTCCATCTAATCTGCGGCAACTACAAGAAGCTTCCTGTCCGCAGGGGCCGATATTCCTGCAGAGCGATGTCATCATCTAGTGGATTCTATGCCATGATGAATTGCTGCGGTTCTGAAGGCCAAAGGAGTCCAGCGTGTTACTAGATGGGGCTCTAATAAAGTGGCCCTTCAGTGCATGAACTGTAATTTCATAGTACTAATGCTTCCATGTAAAAACTGCAGATGCCCGTATGTGCCGCCAATTCATCTGCCGTATGACACATTGCCAGCTGGAAGTGGACTCACTGCTGAAGTACGATAATAGGCACAATTATGCCCATTATTTGACCAATCAGAAGCCTCGACAATGTGAACTAGATTAACCCCTAAACATGACTCTTCCTGTTTTTAGTGAATGCCCAAAGCCAGGAATACAACACTGGTAAATTCTGAAGAAGGTCTTCAAGGTCTCGTGGAAGGCAGGGGCACGTGTGTCAAGATTCTGCCTGGTTAGGGGATGCAATTAGGGTATTTACCCTGGGAGGAATATAAGTTTCCTTAAAGTTATGGCCTGGAGGGAAAGAGACTTCAGACATCATGTCAAGACTGAGTGGCGGTAGCGATGGTGGCAGATGTAGCTGTGACTTTCAGGCTACTGCTTACCTCCAATGGCAATATGGGGGGAATGGTATTCTTTGGGTGGCCATCCATATGAGACATAGATCGGTCAAACCTGATCATTTCAGTCTCATCATTTGATGTATAGGGTGGCCTCTTCCCTGTCCTCTGCAATGTCGGGGGAGGTATCTGTTGGCGCCACTGAGGGGGCACCATTACTAGTTTGGGCTACTGAGGGGACATTATTATTAGTTGGAGGCACTATCACTTCGTGGGCCAACAGAGGGGACACTAGTACTGTGGGGCAATTAGCGAGATGTTCATTGGGGGTAGCGGCAGGTGGGTGAGCTTTAAGTCAAGGCCGCAAGAGGTCTTCACGGCTGTCTGCCCCCCCCCCCCCCCAAAAAAAAAAAAAGATGTCTGTACAATCAGAGGACTTTCCATTTGTGAATGCTGGACATAACCATATATATCTATATCTATATCTATCTGTCTCATATCTATCTCATATCTGTCTATCTATCTATCTATCTATCTATCTATCTATCTATCTCATATCTATCTATCTATCTATCTATCTATCTATCTATCTATCTATCTCATATCTATCTATCTATCTATCTCATATCTATCTATCTATCTAGCTCATATCTATCTCATATCTATCTATCTATCTGTCTCATATCTATCTATCTATCTATCTATCTCATATCTATCTATCTATCTATCTCATATCTATCTATATATCTCTATCATATCTATCTATCTATCTATCTATCTATCTCCTATCTATCTATCTATCTATCTATCTATCTATCTATCTATCTATCTATCTATCTATCTGTCTCATATCTATCTATCTATCTATCTATCTATCTATCTATCTATCTATCTATCTATCTATCTCCTATCTATCTATCTATCTATCTATCTATCTATCTATCTATCTATCTCCTATCTATCTATCTATCTATCTATCTATCTATCTATCTATCTATCTATCTATCTATCTATCTCCTATCTATCTATCTATCTATCTATCTATCTATCTCCTATCTATCTCTCTATCTATCTATCTATCTATCTATCTATCTATCTCATATCTATCTATCTATCTATCTATCTATCTATCTATCTATCTATCTATCTATCTATCTATCTATCTATCTATCTATCTATCTATCTATCTATTCTCACAGCTCCATGGCTTTACAACATTCTCTCCCTTCTGTCAATAGTCGATCCACAGTTGTGAGTAATTTTACGATGGCTTTATGTCAAGCTTTGAAATTCTGGAAAGTTTCTGTTTCGGAGACACAACCTTTAAGTAATCATTGCTTTGGCTCATAAAACGTAATGAAAAAAAAAGGGGAACTCCAGAGTTCCAGGAAAACAAGTTTTCTGGGCAGAATGTGATTTTGGCAGAGTAGATGAAATGGGTTTAGACCGAAGTAAATCGGATACATCGATGATGTGACAAGCAGGAAGTCAGACCAATAAATGCGTTTCTTGCATAACCACTTAAAGGGGTTGTCCCGCGCCGAAACGGGTTTTTTTTTTTTTCAACCCCCCCCCCCGTTCGGCGCGAGACAACCCCGATGCAGGGACGTACAGAAAGCTTACCGGAGCGCTTACCTTAATCCCCGCGCTCCGGTGACTTCTATACTTACCTGTGAAGATGGCCGCCGGAATCCTCTTCCTCCGTGGACCGCAGCTCTTCTGTGCGGTCCATTGCCGATTCCAGCCTCCTGATTGGCTGGAATCGGCACGTGACGGGGCGGAGCTACACGGAGCCTGCATTCTGCACGAGCGGCTCCATTGAAGAGAGCAGAAGACCAGGACTGCGCAAGCGCGGCTAATTTGGCCATCGGAGGGCGAAAATTAGTCGGCACCATGGAGACGAGGACGCCAGCAACGGAGCAGGTAAGTAAAAAACTTTTTATAACTTCTGTATGGCTCATAATTAATGCACAATGTATATTACAAAGTGCATTAATATGGCCATACAGAAGTGTATAGACCCACTTGCTGCCGCGGGACAACCCCTTTAACCCCTCTCTTCTGCTAGTGTGTATTATTACAGGTACACGGCGCACAGGATGTCTCCATTCTTCCTTCTGGCTTTCGTATTTCCTTAAAAGAAAGTTTCCAACTAAAGTAAAAAGAAATTTGGGATATTTATTTTCCAGATGCTTCCTAAAACCTTCACTTTATACTAATAATTTTGATGCTGCGACAATACCCAGAGTGTTCACTAGGAACAGGTGACATCATCAGGATGTGAGCCACAGTGCCTGATACCAGGATGATGTCACTGGCTCTTTGAAAATTCATAGATTACTTGCTGACGTAAATTGATTAACCCCTTACAGACACACACACATGGCTATATACGTCCTAACTGCACATACCCGATTGCAGTCAGGATGAATATCGAAATCCACAGCATATGCTGTGTATGCAGCAGGCTCAAGAAGCCTACATACATGGCAGGTATCAGCTGTCTTTGACAGCTAACACCCACTTGCTACAGCTGCGATTAGCGATAATTCAGATTACGGCTGTTAACCTTTAAATTTAAATATCCCACATGGCTCCACTGCAATAAGATTGTGGGCTTGGCATTCGGCTGTCATGGCAGCTTAGAGCCTCCTGAAGGCCACCAGGGCTGCCATGATTGTTTGTCTATTAAAACATGCCTATGGCATGTCTTTAAAAGGCAGCCTGTAATACAGTATAATGCATTATACTATATAAGTGATCACAAGTTCAAGTCCCCTATGGGGATTAAAAAAAGTTAAAAAAAAAAACAACAAAAATCAAGATTTTTAATTATTGCAAACAATAAAAAATATTAAAAGGTTAAAAAAAAAACTTTTCCCAGCTGTAGCATCGAAAAAATGGTATAAGAGTGTCTATAAAAGTCCAATTTATTAAAATATCACATTATTAATCCCGCATAGTGAACATTGTCATAAAAAACTGCAATGCCAGAAAAAATGGAATAAAAAGCAATAAAATTTAGTATGAACCCCAACATGGTGCCAATAGTAACTACAGGTCGTCTCACAAAAATCAGCCCTCACACAGCCCTATCTACAGAAAAATACAAAAGTTATGATTCTTTGAGCGTGGGAATGCCAGAACTGCAGAATGTGAGCTGGACACAGGAGCGTCAACGAAACCTTGGTCATGAAAGGGTTAATCCGCACTAGAAATCACATTCTGTTTTTATATCTTTTGGGGCCTTTTCTACTATTTTTGGATCATGTCTGTTTAACGCGATCCTCTGTTCTGGGATAAAATGAAGGGGAGGTACAGATGTAGCAGAGCTAACGCAGCTCGCTTTAACACACTACTGAGGTTAGGAGGCACAACTTGCATCGCGTGGCTGCCATTCCAACTGACCCCCACTGATCTAATATAGATGACCTATCCTGAGGATAGATCATCAGTAGTCTAGTCCCAGCACACCCCTGTAATGCTTATTAATTGATTGCTGCTTTATGAAAGTGTACCCGAGTTTTCAACAAACTTTCTAAACTACATCAGGTTCTCCTTACCCGCTCATTTGCTGCTATTTGCACCATGTTTCATGCCTGTAAGTTCTGATTTTCAGGTGGTCTTGCCTATTTTTCTGCTGTTTGCAATCTACTCTCAAGGAGGGGCATGTAACAAGCCTAGCGTACTGCCAGTAGTTCACTGCCTGACTTTCTTGCCCTCACTTCCCATGCTGCATTTCATTGTCTTTGGCTAAATCAGCAGGGGTTCAGTTACTGAATGCCTACCCCTCTGCTTTCCCAGGATGATTCAGGTACTCTGGCCAAATGATGTGTAAACCCAATATAATGAGTGTACACACACTCCCACCCCTAGGAAAAGCAGAGATTGTTAACACAGTGTCTGCGGCTCTGTCAGCGTGCAGCCTCTGGGTGGGAGTGTATCTGTGAAGATAACAATGTGGGGAGCAGCTGAGGAAACATCCCTGTGTCTTTGTTACTACAGCAGCTCTGTAGATAACAACAAACAATGGATTGCAGAGAAGCTGCAAGGGAAACCACTAGTGGCAGCCATTTCAATGTGATTTACAGTGGTAAAGCCATAACTATTTTAAGGCATGCAAATTACAAGAATGATGAGATTAACACAGGCCAGTAGATGAGCAGAAGTTGTCTAAAAAAGTTAGTGCCCCTTTAAGGCAGTAAATAGCACTGTTTTAGTCAAAAAGTGAAATCTTGTGATAAATGGCGAGATCTCACATTCCTACAGTGTTTGGCACCATGGGTACTTGGGGGGGGGGGGGGGGGGGTGCAGAGCATGCCTGGATCTGAGTTTGGACCCTGGGTCAGAAGTTTGGACCCTCATCCTACAGGGAGTCAGGGACATTTTGGGGGGACTATTAATTGTATTGATTGTTAAAATAAAACTGATCGGCAGGTTTAGCTGATAGGTCTTCTTAAAAGAAGACCTTGATGCAAGCCATAAAATGTGTAATTTACTAACACATCCGCAGTCAGAGCAGCAGCCAAAGGATAAAAGTCATGTTTTATTTACTTACAGAGTTTTTAACATTTTCTTATTTCATTGTGGCAGCAAGAAGTGCAGCCATATTGGTTGTCAGTTTTGAACTATGCTCTTAGAAACTGATGATATATCTAAAACTTTATCCACCTCTTCAAGTATTAACAAAGTGACAATTTTAAAACAGTCTCTGAAAGGATAATTCAATAGTGACAACTTATGTGGCGGCACCTCTTTTGCCAAAAGGACCTGAACAATTAAACTACGAACTGTTAAAGGTGTTTTATGAGACTCAGATATTAAAGAGGTTGTACCAAAATCTAAAGCTATGTGCTATGCTATGGATAGGAGATAAGTTCATGATTGGTAGAATTCCAACTGATCCCAAGAATAGGATTCCCAACGATCCCTGTATGAATACAGCAGAGTTCACGCATGTGCGCTGCCACTCTATCAATTTCAATGACAACGCTGGAGATTTCCAAGCGATTGTACTGTGCAAACTCCTGTCCATTCATGTGGCCATTGTCAGGACCCCTGTTCTTGGGATCCGTGGGGGTCCCAGTGGTTGGACCATACTGGTCCAAAGTGGATGGTGACTAACAGAATGGTATTTAACGAGGAGAAATGCAAAGTACTACATTTGGGCAAGAAAAATAAAAAAAGCACATACAGAATGAGAGGAATTGGGCTAAACAGCAGCACATGTGAAAAAGACTTGGGTATACTAATAGATGATAGACTGAACATGAGTCAACAGTGTGATGCAACAGCCAAAAAGGCAAACACAATTCTGGGATGTATTAAGAGAAACATAGAGTCTAGATTATATGAAGTAATTATCCTCCTCTACTCTTCCTTAGTCAGACTTCATCTGGAATACTGTGTCCAGTTCTGGGCACCCCACTTTAAAAAAGACAAAGACAAACTGGAGCAAGTTCAGAGAAGACTTACCAAGATGGTGAGCGGTCTGCAAATCATGTCCTATAAAGAACAGTTAAAGGATCTGGGAATGTTTAGCTTGCAAAAGAGAAGGCTGAGGAGACTTAATAGCGGTCTACAAATATCTGAAGGGCTGTCACAGTGCAGAGGGATCAGCCCTATTCTCATCTGCACAAAGAAAGACTAGAAGCAATGGGATGAAACTGAAAGGGAGGAGACACAGATTAGATATTAGACAGTGAGGGGGATCAATGAGTGGAACAGGTTACCACAGGAGGTGGGGAGTTCTCCTTCAATGGAAGTGCTCAAACAAAGGCTGTACAAATATCTGTCTGGGATGATTTAGTGATCCTGCACTGAGCAGGGGGTTGGACCCGATGACCCTGGAGGTCCCTTCCAACTCTACCATTCTATGATCATAAAGTCATTCCCTATCCTGTGGATGGGGATAACTTGGGATCTTGGTAAAACCCGTCTACTGACCTGTTCTCAAGATCATCCATATCAAATCAGTAGGGGTTTAACACTTGCGACTCCCACTGTTCAGCTGTTTGAAGAGGATGCAGCGCTCATATGTGTGCTGTCTAGAGATGAGCGAGCATACTCGCTATGGACAATTACTCGAGCGAGCATTGTCCTTAGCGAGTACCTGCCCGCTCGGAAGAAAAGATTCGGGTGCCGGCGGGGGGGGGGGGGGGGGGGGGGAACGGAGGGAAGATCTCTCTCTCTTCCTCTCTACCCCCCACTCCCCACTGCTCACTCCCGCAACTCACCGCTCACCCCCGCTGGCACCCGAGTCTATTTTTCCTAGCGGGCAGGTACTCGCTAAGGACAATACTCCCTCGAGTAATTGTCCTTAGCGAGTATGCTCGCTCATCTCTAGTGCTGTGGCTTCCTGTTAAGCCTGTTAACATTATATTTTTTGGTCACATTGTAGTGGCCCAGAATCTATATTCCTGGCCCTCCATAAATGCCATACATGTCATGTCTTTTGTAGATGCACTGTGCAAAGTTGTCTAGTAATTTTGTTATGTGTATTGCACAGCTGCAGCAAGCGAGAGGTTAATGTTTGCATGAGACTGGGAGATGCTTGCAAATCTATCAATTTATGTCCTGTCATGTGGCATGTGAGAGATGATAAGTATGAGTGTCTGAGAGTGGGAAGAGAGTTCCTCTGCTGGTTCTGTTCTTCTGGGTTGCTGAGGGAGAGTGCCAGCCACATGGGGGTACCTTCAACTCATGCGGTGAAGAATGGAAGAAGAAGAGAGGTTTCCTGAGTACCCCGATGTCAGGGGCCAACAGTGAGTGAGGACAAGTAAGAGAGAGATTGAGAGTGAGTAAGAAGAGATGGCTAAGACCACCGTGCAGAGGTACTGTTCTGTGAGAGTGTCTGTGGACTGACCCTACCCTATCCTTCTCTTGAGAGTTCCTCATCCAGGAGCAGTTTCTAGCAGATAACTGCGACCGCAGGACCGGTGTCCTACTGTGTTTCCTCCCTGACCTCTAACCTTCTGTTTACCTGCACCAGTGTATTCTTGAGTGTATCCTGATAAAGTTTGAAGTAAAGTTTTGCCAGGCCCTGACCGTTCCCAGGGACCTGACGTATGTTACACAGTCTGCGGCTCCTTTATTTACCACCAAGGGTCATTCCGGTGAGTAAATGAATGGTGGCGTCACGTGACAACCTGTATTCCTGTTCTTATGTTTATTGGCCATCCCTCTCCTAGGGGTGTCCGTAAGAGGCCCAGCGCTGCTCTGGCCGAGGCTACATGTGTCCCTCCAGGAGGGAGCCTGGTAAGTGCCACCGTGACAAGTGACCACTCTACCCTCCCAGCTCCTCAACGTATGCCCTGTGTCAAGAGTCACCCTACGGGACGCTGCAACATGGCATGAAAGAAACTTAGTCTCATTCAAACAAATGGGAATAAGCTTCTATATCAGGCACGGCCGCTATACAACAGCGCTGTACCTGGTGAGTGCTGCAGCCACTTCAAACAGCTCATCCTGAGTAGAACCCCCCCACAAATCAGCTATTGAGGACCTATCTTAGTCTTGTAAACCCGCTGTAATATTCCTGTAAGTAAATAAGACATAATAACAAAACTTTGGCAGTGACCTTAATCCCGATTTACCAAAATATGGCCACTTTTACTAGTCAGGTGGAAAACCCCTCTAACTAGGACAGTCACAGACAAAGTGTCCTTTCTACATGCATGTTAATACTTGCTGCTTGTACAGGTTTCCCTAACTCTTGGGACATAAGACAATGAATGAAGAGTTGAGATGCTCACAGGGCTGGGATGCATAATCACATAGACATCTGCTGATTTACCATCTTGTTCGCTGGTATTGACAAACTTCACTGTTCTGTTCCAGCACCGGTTGACACCACTTTCCCAGGTTGTGATTCGTGTTATTTGTCACTGTCACCTCTGAAGTTGAAAAGTTTATCGTGTCTGTGTGATGTCTGCTCCACTTTTAGCAAATGGGAAAAGTTGCAGACAGGTTAATGTTAACGAATGATACTGTGTTTGTCAAGGAATGTTCTTCTGTTGTATTAATAACCCTCGTAACCTTTTCTCCAGTGCGAACATGGTGCATTGCCAACAGTAATTTGTGAGAAGTTTATATAAACTATGGCTACCAAAGTTCATCCTGACACAAGCCTGGACTAGATCTAGATGTTGTGCAGAGTTGGGGTCCATGCATTCTTTACCAGGGTACAATCAGATTCATTTGTGTGGCCCCTGGTTTCCTGCCACAGCCTAAAAACATTAACCCTGGACAGAGGAGTAACTTGAAGCTGTTGGCCCCCAAAATTGGTAACAGGGTCCCCAACTATACTCTTTAATATATAGTACTGATCTCCCCATCTGTGGAAGAGAGACCTTATGGTCCGTGTAGGGCTCCAGGGCCTGGGTGTTCCCACACCCTATGTGCCTATTATAGTTGTAAGGGACAGCAGGCCGTAGCTCCTGTGCTCTACTGGTCATCTGGGTTAGTGTCAGCCCCGCTGATATCAGACTGGTTCTGTGTCAGGAAGAGCTAGGCCGAGCATGGCTAAGCAGGTCATGGTCCCTTGTTCTGCATACGTTAAATATATGCATCTGCATCACCAGGGACTCACGGTCCAGTTCTAGCCACACTGGTTTGGATGAGGGTCGGGTTTTGAAGTAGGTCTGATTGGTGTCCGCTGCTCAATGGATGGCAAGTATAACCCAAGGGATTCACCATCAGCGACTCTTGGCCCAGTTCCGGCCACACGGGTTTGGGTGAAGATTGAGTTTTAAGTAGGCCTGATTGGTGGCCCCTGACCGGAGGCTCCATGGATAGCTGGTATAAGATTTGGCCATTGCTTAACAAACTATTTTTTATTAACAGCAGAACAAGAAGTTGTGACCCGGTAGTTTAGGATAACTCACTCTCTTTGGGCAGTCCAAACATCTATGAAAGCAGCTTAAAAATAAGAGTCCTGTACCCAGTAGACCAGGAGTTATTTTGTTCAAGACCTGTTAACATGGGTTCACAGTAGTCAGAAAGGCGGGAACGGAGAAACTACTTGCCATCTGGCTTCGAAGCTTCCTTACTTTCCCCAATTGGCCTACATCCTATCCAAAGGGCAATGTCCATAGGTTGGCTACTACAACACTGTAGCACAATTCTTGAGAGACTCCTTTTACCCTCTTTCTACAGAAAAGCTACACTCTCTCTTCTACTTCCGATTCCTTCCAACTCCCCACCCCTATTTTAGATACAGCCAACCAATTCACGCTATACGTCATAGTTATGCCCCTGACACTGAAGATATTGATTTGGAAGGTCAGATGTCTGAATGACATACCTGCCTACTTACACAGCAATGCATCAGCAGTTTTCATATCCTGGGGTGTACATACTATACAGGATGCAATGGGGCTCCTTAAAATAAAGGGGCTCTATCAATATTAGATGCATTGACTATTTTCATGGGTGCTGAGAATCTGTTCATGAACCCCCATGATGAATTGCTTATTCAACCTCAGACAGTAAGCAGAGATCTTGAAAACTGTCAGAACTGGACTTTAAAGGGGTTTTCCGCCTCTTTACTCTTGATGACCCATCCTCAGGATAGGTTGTGATTAGTTGATTGATGTGAGTCCGTGGCGTAGGGCCCCCGTTAATTAGCTGTGTGCCTAACCCCTGTCAGTAAGGATGGAGCCCGAAGCTGACAGCTTTGTACACATTGCAATAGTTGATATTGCAGGTACTGGATCAAGTAAGAACGCTGTCAGCAATACTTACCCAGGCCACTGCAATGTGTACAGAGCTGTCTGCTCTCTGCTGTATATACCTGGGCAGCTACCCGGTGAACAGCTGATTGGCAGGAGTCCCAAGAGGCAGACCTTAGCCGATCAACCTATCTTAAGGATAGATCATCAATAGTGACAAGGTGGACAACCTCTTTATTAATAGCCCATGACAACTAATTAACAATTAGACATGATCAATCTAAAGACCCACAAAGAGCACACAATGTTCTGAGGAAGTTAAAGGAGCAAAAGTCAAATCTCCACGGTTCAGTTCAGTTCTCCATTTTATTCGTGAGAGGGATAGCAAAAAGTCAGAAAATCCCTTTAAGTTCAGTGAACATCCTCAATTTGGTACAACATAGGTAAAACCAACGACTCTTTGGTCTTCTGCACCTTGTTAGTAAACACCCACCACTGAGATCATCATGATTACCAATCAGGACAGCTATCTCCTTAAATTGCTGACTGCTCCCATCTGCACCCTCACTCTGTGCTGCATTCTCTCCCCTAGTGGGATATCGCCTCGCTCCTCAGACATTCCGGCATTTCTTTATACAAACACAGCGATTATTGCCAAAAACTTGTGAAATGCAATAATCTGCCTTTAAGGACAAATTGAAGTTTTCAAACAATCTGCGACATTAAGCTGGAGCGCGGCCATTCCTGCCTGCGTTACTTCACAGCCTTAGGAATGCAACATTTTTCTTGGGTTATACAATGTTGGTTTCTAAAGGGGTCAAAACATCATCCATCATCAGACAGATGAGAGTCCGCCACTTTTATGCATTGAAGTCATGACTGCTAGAATAGGTCTTGGGGTCCGTTACTTAAGAGGTGATGGGTTATTTATTTAAGACAAATCCATATAGATGTGATGTCGATATGTTGACCTGATGTGTATGAGTTAGGGTCTGCATAACAGGTCTACCGACTATTTAGCACTCATACTAGGTGAGAGCATGGACAGGCATCCTGAGCCATAATCCCCTTACGCTGTAAATGTTAGAAGGGTATTCACATTTTGGCTTTTCATAGTCAAGATGGGAAACCGCTGCTATGGTAAGCAGTCACCCGGCCGGAGCCTACGGAAGATTCAGAGCGCTTATTGCAGTGCTGTTTCCGTAGCTCCCATTCACTTCAATGAGAGCTACGGAAACAGCGCTGCACAAAGCGCTCGGCTCTTTCTGAACGATGATAGGAACAGGGCTTCCAAGTTTTTTTTTATCTTGGCCAAGAAAAGCCAAGATTAGAACATCCCCTTAAAGTAATGCTTTGGTCCCAGAACAAAATTCTGTCTAGTGACCAGAGGGCAAGTTAGTTGTTCCTCTCTTCTGTTGTCCCTCTAACTCATAGGTTCTGGGTCCTGTTTTTGGTCTTCCAAGATGGTAGACACAATCTTCCAACTAGGCTGACCTAATCCACACAGTGCATTGATAGTGTTAGACTACACCTGCTCTCTGATTGGCCAGCACTGCACACCTGACCACTACTGGACAATCAGAGAACAGCACACAGTGTGCGTTAGATAATTAGAAGATTGCAGCTGTGAAGAAAATCGGTCGTGAAGAGCAGTCATGCAAGCATGGTCCTAAGTGGATCATTGTGGAATGTACCTAGTAAATGCCAACAAGGACCTGTGTGCCGCTGGAAATTGTGTGGATGTCCAGACAGTGCTGAAGATAGATAGAGTGTGTCTTCAGCTTAGCTGGTGTGTTGCTTTCACCAACTATTGTTGAACGTGTGTGCCACCACCCAACTGCTATACTTGGTTAGTGAAGAACTGTTCTGTTGTTCCACAATGACATGGCACCATCCTTTTGGTGCCGAGCCACCCCGGAATAGTCCAAGAAATCCTTAATATGGCAAGAATTATTTAGTAAGTTAGGTTTGCCCTTGGCTAATTTGGGTTGTTCGAAAACTGAGTGTTGGCCAACTCCTCTGACCCATCCTACGAACTTGCTCTAGTGTGGAAGAGAAAAGTGGGCGGAACAGCCCTGAATTGGTGCCTAGAGATTTTAGGTGGTTTGATGGCTGTGAGCACAAAATGCAGGTGAAGTTGAAATAAAGGTGCTGCCAACCAATTGGACGCCTTGCTGAGGATGGTGAGCGTGACGCATTGCTTGGAACAACTGTAAAAAGGCTGGTACGTGGCACAACCTTCCAATAAAGATACTCTTGATCTTGAAATTGATACATTTATTATATAAAGCACTAGTAAAGAAATGTGTTTCGAGGAGAAAGGGCCTCTTCCTCAGACAAGTTAGGATACAGACAGTGCAAACTGTAGTTAATGCATAGCTCAGGCCACTCTAACTATGCTCTGGCTTACATATTATGGATTATATACATAGAGTATATGTGCCTAAGCAAATAAATAGACACTCTATTGGGGGGTACATACTTTAGGACCATGTTTCTACATAAAGTATATTACTAACTGTCCTATAAATGCCATTTACTACAGAGCCCCTTTGATTTTCTAATTCTATCTTCGCTCTATTTGATGTCTTGAAGATCCCAAGTATTAAACGTAACAAGACACCTTAGGAAACATGTGCGCTTCTGATTTCTACTCACGCGACTCACTTTGCATTTCATTTCCACTCTGATAGAAGCAAACCGCTGTCAAGTCGTCCACTCTCTCACAAACAATAAAGTTTCCAACAATTTCTTTAAAGGCACACACACCAACTTCAACTTACCTTATAGCGTGTTTTTCTAGCTCCTTTAAATATCTGCAGAAGACATTCAGATATTCCTTCCGGTTTTCTTTTTTTTCTGTCTTGTCTTATTTTTTTTTCCTCTCTGAGGTCTCGGAGTTAAATGCTGGAATGTCTTGCAAATTTTTCCATTAGATTCAATAAGAAAAGATCCGGGAAAGAAAAAAAATGGAAAAAAAGAACTTTGCCAAGCTGTTAACAGAGAATGTTTTGGAGAATGGATTAAGCAGCAGCAGAGCCCGACAGCATCTTAAAGTTCTGAAACTTTTGCAAAACTTTTTTTCCCCTCAGTAGTTTCTTTAAGAGAGTCAAAATAAAGGTTTTTGAGAGTCAATAAGTCGCAAAAAATTCTTGAAAATGTTGATGCTTCGAAGGCAGAAGGAAAAGTTAAAACAACAGAGAAGTCAGAAGTTGTCTGCGCTCAACTGGACTGTCTTACTCTTCTACTCCCCTTTTCTTTTTCGTGACTCTTTTTTTTTCTCGCTGCGTGCCTCCCCCTCCTCCTGCTCTCCCCTCGGTGTGAGGGTGACTGAGAGTCTGTTTTCAATTCTGCCTGATTTATCCTCGTCTTTTTTTCCTGGTCTCAGGATATGAGGGGATGTTTAGAAAATCCACAAGTGATGCCAGCTGCTGACTCATGAGTTCATTAAGGTCCGACATGTATTAATTCTGACTTTACAAATTAATGGAGTTCTCTCCGTAGAGCTACCTTTGTAATACTTATATATGTCTGTGTAATTCATGATATAATTGTCAATCTCGTTATGATTAATATAAAGGTATTGTCCACATTAGACAATCACATATTCTTAGAAGGTGCTCCCCAAATAAGCCGATTACAGGATGCGGCACTGCTGTGATCCCTTAGTGATCAACTGTAAGATATAGGGAAATCTGGGAGCAAGTGTTCAATTTCCTTGCAGTAGCCATTGAAATCAATGGATGGTCTATTCAGTATCAAGAAAAAGGAAGTGAACCCTTTGGCTAGATTTTTGCATTAATGGCTAATTATATGTGGATTGTTATTTAGGTCAGTTTTCAGGGACTATACTATTGATAACCTATCCTCAAGATTGGTCTGCCATTCTGGATCCCCGCTGATTGAATAGGGTGCTTAAGTGAATACTGTGGCCTCTACTCAAGCCTGTGATGTCATATACATTGGTCACATGCCCTGAGAGCAGCTCAGTCCCATTCAAGTGAATGGGCCCAAGCTGCAATACCAGGCACTGCCGCTACGAAATGTACAGCACTGTGCCTGGTATGGACTGAAATCACAGCAGTGTTCACATGATTGCTACTATCATTTTAATTAGATGGTCAATGGGATTCCCAAGCAGTGAACCCCTTTGATTAACTATTGATGACCTATCCTGAGGATAGGTCATCAGTAGTGCTTGAAAACCCATTGAAGTCAGAATTATAGACAAACACAATGTAACTAACCATACACAGTTGTACCTTTCATATCATTTAATGAGCACACTGGATACTCACCCCTTAGTGCAGGGAGAAAAAGTAAGTGAAATCTTGAATATAATAATCTTTAGACTGCACTTTAGCAGCAATCAACTCTAAAAAAGTTTCTTGTAGCTGTAAGTAATATGTGTATGATAAGGAAGAATTTTGGGCCGTTTCTCCCTGCAAATGAGTTTCAGTTTATACACATTTCTGGGATGCCTTGTGCGCACAGCCCTCTTCAGGTCATGCCACAGCATCTGGATAGGGTTAAGGTCAGGAGTAGAGATGAGCGAACGTACTCGTTTAGGGCTATTTCGCAAGCGAGCATCGCTTTTTTCAAGTAACTGCCTACTCGGGTGAAAACATTCGGGGGGCGCCGGGGGGCGGCGTGGTGGAGCTGGGGGTAGCAGTGGGGAACAGGGGGAAGCTCTCTCTCTCACCCCCCACTCCCCTCTGCAACCCCCCACTCACCCCAGGCGCCCCCCCGAATCTTTTCACCTGAGTAGTCAGGTACTCAAAAATAGCGATGCTCGATTGCGAAATCGCCCTTAACGAGTACGTTCGCTCATCACTAGTCAGGACCAAACACCAAAACACACATCCTCTTCCTCAACCATTCTTTGGATGGTTTATCTTTGTGTTTTTGGTTATTGTCTTGTTATGCCACCCAATATCTTTTTAACTTGAAGTCATGGATGGCTGCCCTCTAGAGATGAGCGAACCTACTCGGCCACGCCCCTTTTTCGCCCGAGCGCCGCGATTTTCGAGTACTTCCGTACTCGGGCGAAAAGATTCGGGGGCGCCGTGGGTGAGTGGGGGGTTGCAACGGGAGGTGGGGGGGAGAGGGAGAGGGCTCCCCCCTGTTCCCCGCTGCTACCCCCCGCTCCGCCACGCCTCCCCCCGCCCCCCGAATCTTTTCACCCGAGTACCGAAGTACTCGAAAATCGCGGTGCTCGATCGAGTAATTACTCGAAACGAGTACGTTCGCTCATCTCTACTGCCCTCACATTCTCCTGTACAATGTTTTTATCCACTTTAGCATTAATTGTTTCCTCATTAATCACAAGGTGTTTAGGCCCGAAAGCAGCCCCAAACCTTGATGCTTCCTTCACCGCACTTCATGGTCGGATGAGGTTTTGGTGTTGGTGTGCAGCGCTTGTTTGCCCTCAAACATTCCGTTATGCATCTGTGCTAACCCCCCTTGTGTCTCATCTACCCATAGAATGTTTCCCAGAAGCACTGTGGACTATCCTGATGATTTTGGGGAAACTTGTGTCGGGTCACCATGTTTTTTCTGACAGCAGCAGAGGTTTTTCCAGTTTGTAGAGTCTTTTGTAGGTTTTTTGCAGTTACCTTTGGCTTCTTTCTCACCTATTTCCGGATTGCCCATGGTGCACTTGGAGTGATTTTTACAAGATGCCCAATCTTATAGTAGAGTAGAACAGTCTTGAATCTTCTCCATTTGTGGATAACTTGTCTAACCATAAATTGATGCTCCCCCAAGGTCTGTAGCATTTTTTGTAGACTTTTCCCGTCCATGCATCTTTATAGCACATCTTCTGAGGTCTTTAAAAAGTTGTTTGCATTGAAGAACAGTTCACAATAGCCCGTCTTTTTTCAGAGAAATTTGTCAGTAACCAGGCTTTGTGTGCCTTTATGTCATGGACAAACACCTGTGAAACCTGTACTTCTATTATCTCCTTTTTGCCAATAAGCCCTTGGAAAAAGCATTAACACAGGTTTACTTACTTTTTCTACCGGTACTGTGGGTGGATGTTTTTTTAATGTGGTAAGTAAAAGGCATGAATGGTACAACGATTTTTTACTAATAATCAGGGACTTTTGGTAGCCCTATCACTAGTGATGAGCGAGCATACTCGCTAAGGGCAATTGCTCGAGCGAGCATTGCCCTTAGCGAGTACCTGCCCACTCGAGAGAAAAGGTTTGGCTGCCGGCTCGGGTGACAGGTGAGTTGCGGCAGGGAGCGGGGGGGGGGGGGGGGGGAGAGGGAGAGAGAGATGTCAAGAATCATTTTGACAAACAGACGGGGCACATGCAAGAATCTGCACAGGCAGATTGATACAGCAGTTATTTGCCTATATTTTACCACAAGGCTAGTCTGAATGTATTATATATTTCAGTGGCGCACAATATTTGTGAACTTTCACTTTAAGAAATATATTGGAATGGCATATGGCACGGGCATCTGTATTGTAAGGGAAAAGTCTTCCCCATGCAGTACGTGTTGAGTAGAGTTGTGGGCTCCGGATGCGAGGAGCTTCTCATGTGTGCTTCATCTGTAGTGGCCCAGTACATGCTTTACTGGGTCCCTCCATAATGTCATACATGTAATGTCTTATGTAGATGCTCTGTGCAGAAATGTCTTGTCATTGTGTATTGCACAGCTGTAGCATGTGGTGGGTTAATGTTTGCAAAGTATGAGCTGACTGCCTGTAAATGTAACAATTTCTATCCTGTCATGTGGTATGAGAGAAGGTATAACTGCTTGGGAGCAGGAAAAGGTCTTCTATCTTGAGTTCCATCTGGCTTCCACCTAAAGTACAGAGACACATGAGGGCACCTTCAGCTGGGGATGATGGAAGAGGAGGAGAGGTTTCCCGAGCATGAATTGGGAGTGAGCCCATCCGAGAGAGAGTGAGCAGTCAGTGAGTTAGACTTTCTCAAGGCCCAGTGAAGAGCTACTCTTTCTTCAACTTTTCACACCCAAGCATCCTAAAATGTGGGAATGCTGGGTGGAGGTACTTGTCTCCAATTGTCACACATGCAGGCGTCCTGAAGGCTGGGATCACTGCGTGGAGGTACTCATCTTGAAGTCTGTATATATATATTTCATTTTGCCTGCACTTGGAGTACTGCTAATTTATGCCTCGTTTGAAGTTATTAATCAGTAAAGTTATTCCAGGCCCTGATCATTCCCAGGGACCTGAGGTACTATACTACTGTCTGTGGCTCATTTATTTTCCCACCAAAGTTCATACCGGTGGATGCCGGAATGGTAGCGTCACCTGTGACAACCACTTCACTTGTCCTAATATTTATTGGGCATCTCCATGCTAGGGGTGTCCGGAAGAGGCTCAGCACTGCCCTGGCCTTGGCTGCGTGCATCCCTTCAGGAGAGAGTGTGGTAAGGGCTGGAAACAAACATACAAGTCCCTATGCAAGTGGGCAGGTAGAGAGAGAGATGATAAAAGGAAGTGACGCAGAGCAGTTAGCAGACTCATCCAGGAGAGCGTAAGGAGAATGTTGCAGTTCCTAGTCTCCTAGTCGGCGAGGAGGAGTGTTCAGCGAGTTATTCTCATCCAAGGTAGAGCGTGGTGCACAACCCACTCCCTTGTTATTCCACAGCAGAGTTCCAGAAGACCCTTTCAGAGGTGCATCTTCATCAAAAAGTGTGTTACAGCTGCCTGGTGAAATCAAAGCCAGGATCAGCATATTGTCATTAGTCTCTCTGCTTCAGAAAAATACCTTCAGTTACAGTAAACTCCAATCTGTTCATCTAACTTCATTATTGGGGAAAATTGTCTAGTAATTCAGTCTTCAGCTAAATAATAGAGAGAGCGTTGAAAATCAGATAATCAAATCAATCTTACTGGATCTTGCCTGTCTTATATTGCATCCTTGTTCACCTGAGACAAAGTCCTCCACAGAAAGTTGTAAAGTTAACCTGTTGTTGATACCAAAGTTAGTAAAACTGCTCACTCTCGGTTTACAAAACTATACTGGACTGGTCTCCGTTATTTCTGCGTCATCATGATCCGAAATGTCCAAGTAGAGTGTGGCGTCACCGTGACAACAAAAGGCCTCCAGCCATACCAACTGTAAGCGCATTGGGGCATTACAAGTGGAAGCTCTATGCTGGGTTCACACAGGGCGGAAATCCCATGGAAATCTTGCGAAACGTTTGCAGCGGGACCGCACGGATAAAATTGACATGCTGCAGACTTGAATTCTGTGTGGCTTGTTAGTTTCATCGTGGCTTGGCCGCAGCAGAATATCCGCAGTGTGTGGACAACATGCTGCTTAAGCACCCAGGCGGGTCAGACATCACATGTGCATATATGCTGAGCCCGGATTGCTTGGCTAAACTGCCTTCCCCCTTTCCGTCTCTCAGCATGGAAAGGAGGCAGAATGGGGAGGGAGCTTGTTGCTAAACTCCCGCCCCCTCTCCGCTCCTTGTTGGCTGCCAGCATTGGGAGGGGGCGGGAGCAACTAGCTCCCGTTCCCTCTCATTGCAAACAGCCAGCAAGAGGCGTCGAGAAGGAGGGAGGGGGGGGGGGGATTTAAAAGACACACTGCTAAAGTCCCTCCCACCTCCCTTCTCCGGCAGCTACCATAGGCTCCCATAGGAGTCTATGAGAGCCGCCACCGTATTCCAGCCAGAAGATAGTTCCTGAACTATCTTTCTTAGCTGACGTAAAAGCACCTGGGCGGCCAAGATAGCGCGTACGAGTGCATTTTGGCGGTGCGCTTTTACGCCGTAGTAATACGCCCATGTAAACTGGCGCATTGTAAACCAATGCATCAGATGGGTGTGAAAGCACGGCCGATATACGTTGGCCGATATACGTTCATGTGAATAAAGCCACACGAAAATTCTGCGGCAATCCCGCCCCCCGTGAGAGCCCGGCCTTACGGTAACTTTAGGCTGGATTCATGCATGTATTATTTATGTGTGCAATATGCAGACAATAGAACCCATTTCAATGGGTTCATTCACAAACACGTATTTTGCATGAACACTTGTGTGGTGCGAAAAAAAATACAACGTGCTCTATTTTCCGGCGAATTTGAACAATAAAGGATTTGGCCCTTTCAATGGCTAACAGCATTGGTGCATATTTTTTTCGCGTGCAATTGTGCTCGACTTGCGCATGCAAAAAGGACAGTTAATTACAATGTTGCAAGCGCAAATGCGCAATTTTCATTCCACAAAAATGCATGCAAATGGCCTTGTGTTAAGCCAACCTTACGTGGGAAAATTCTCACCTGAATAATCGCTGGAAACAAGAATTTGGGCAATATTCGTACAAGCGGCCGCCAACAGGACCCAGAGAGATATAGGGGGGTCGCTGTTGATAAGATGGCTGTAGCTTGGATGACAAGTTCAGTAATTATGCAGCTTTAATTGTTAGCAGCTTTGAACAAGAGGAGCTTTGTTAAAGGGAAGATCTGTTCTGTACAGTAGAGTCCAGCGATTACAATGCTGACTCAGTGGCACATTGTTCGAGCGGCCGGGTGGCACAGAGGGTAATTTGTCCTTCATCTCTAAGCCTCAATAGATGTACACAACCACAATGAGTGAGATGAAGTCAAGTGATGAAGAGGAGTAATAGTACATTTTATCATCAATTGTATTCTCACGAGCGGCACAGATTAATAACGGCTCAAACCAACCTCAGAATAGCGCCCATGTGCCGGCCGCGACAGTTACGTTGGTCGCATTGTTATTCAGATGTGCTAAATCAAGAACAAAGCAAACGACTGCTGAAAGCATATGAGAGTCTCATTTCCTTTTAGGAAACACCATCGAGACACGTCATCGGTCACGTTATTTCTTTTATTGATTTTCTTTCAATTTTTTTATTTTTTATGTGGCCTTTTTTAACATCTTAATTCCTTAAAAATTTTTGGGGTAATGACAAAACCCCTTTAAGAATTGCGTATGAGATTTAAAAAAAAAAAAATGGCATACTCACCTGTCTTCGGTTACCCAGGGCATGTCTAAGTGGCAACCGCATCGCCATCCGCCAATCAGAGACAGCAACATCATGTCCCGATCTCCTGGCTTCAGCATTCACATCCAGGGTGCCATAATGGCAAGAGTTTGGGACGCATTGCTTCTGATTGGCCACCTGACGCCTGCCAGACATCAACGCTAGGTGCTGTGGGCGTGGCTATGGGAGCCGCCCAGTTGTGCCCCATGGAGCTAAAGACAAGTGAATATGCCCAGCTGTTAAAACAATAAATTTGGTAATGACAAAGCCCCTTTAAAGGGAATATGTAATCATATAAAGTTTTCCTGTTAAACGGATTTTTAAAGAATTTTTGGTGATTTTTGTTTTTGATATCACAATCTATAGTTTAAAAAACCCTGAAGTCCTGCAGTTCTCACACTGATCATTTAACCTAATAATCGTCTGATTGAGCAGCGTTTGTTGAAATCTAATGAAAACAAAGGTTTGGTACGGTGTTAGCCAGTAGAGCAAAATGTAATTGTTCTCAGTGAGAGAAACCAAGTAATCTTGTAGATATGATACCTTTAATTGGCTAACAAAAATACATGATGTTACAGCGAGCTTTTGAACCAACGCAGGGTTCTTCTTCAGGCTTAAATGGAATAGATCTGAATAGGCATGAATATTTATACACTTTCACTCCCTTATCAGTGTTTAGTTAAAAATGTTTGTGCACCTCTTGTAGCATTTCTAGCCTGACGACCTTCCCCCCCCCCCCCCAACAGTAATTTAGGGACCATAAAACTTTCGCTCTGCTATCAGTGCCTAGACAAAAAAAGTTTGTTTGCTGTTGCAGAATTCCTTTTAAGTGCAAACCAATCACATCCATATCTGTGCCTTGTCATAAGTATGTATGTTATAAGTGTGTATAAATATCCATGCCTCTTCAGATCTATTCCATTTAAGCCTGAAGAAGAACCCTGACAGTTATGACAGCTGTAGCAGGAGTTTCCTTCATCACCGTGGGGACCATGGGGATGAAGGAATCATCTGCCACAGCTGTCACAGCTGTCACAGCTGTGGCAGAAGTCCAGGATGCTATTCAATTGCTTTCAATGGGGTCGGCGCTGCTGCTGGCCCCATTGAAAGCAGTGGTTTTGTGGCAACCCCTGCAGCATGATTTTCAGGGAAGGGCTTGAAATCTAAGCCCTTCCCTGAAAATCATCCCTAGCTGGTTAAAAAAACTAGAAAAATCTTTATTCACCTCTTCGCCGCTTAGACGCGTCCTCCGCCTGGCTCCCCTGCACTGCTGTCCAGCACTTTCAGCAGACGGGGATTTAAAAATCCCCACCCCCTGAAAGGGCTGTGCTGATTGGCTGAACGCTCAGCCAATTACAGGCAGCGCTTAGCTATTCATTCATTCATTCATTCATCAATTAATCAATGAATAGCTAAACGTTGCCTGCAATTAGCTGAGCAATGGGATAGCATCCTGAACTCCTGCCACAGCTGTCACCCTATGTTTTCAATGGGGCTAGCACTGCTGCTGCTGGGCCAGTTGAAAGCACTAAGCGATATCGCAGATTTATTCTCTGCGATGCGAAGCTCTGCTGAAACATCGCAAATGAGTATGACACCATTGAAAATCATTAGTTCCATAACCATCGCTGTGGCATTGCAGGGGAAAAAAATCACAAGTGGGTGTCCACCCTTATACTGAGTGTGCGGAAGGAAATTGCCTCATCTTCCTGCTTTATTTAATAATACCGCGTTTACAACAAGTTAAGCAAAATATCTGACTCCATGTATTATTCAGCACCTCACCACTCACAACTATAAATTGTGCCCAAGGGCACTGGTGTCCGAACTAAAACAAAAAGAGGAAACAAATCACAATTAATGGCCCACAATAAAAAAATAGCACTCACCATATCATGAAGTTAGAGAATTAAATTAGGTACATTACATAGGGGTGCCAATACTTTTGCACTTAGCATTCAATAATCAAATTGTGACACTTTTCCTATTTAGGACTTAAAGAATGGCCGTGCCAAATTTCATGTTTGTATGACACCGTTAGAGAATTACTTCAGGTACATTACATAAGGGCGCACTTACTGTTCCACTTAGTAATAAATAATCAAGTTGTGACCCCTGTACCTTTCCAATTTAGGACCTAAAGAATGCTGGTTCCAAATTTTACATTTGTACGACACCAGGAAGTTAGTCAGTCAGTGAGAGAGTCAGTCAGTGAGGGCTTTCACCTTTACACACACATATATATATATACATATATATATATATATATATATATATATATATATATATATATATATATATATATATATAACTGATATACCCTATACCAGCTGTACATATTTGAGTATGTACATGTACAGTACTTAATACTTCCTTCAGTCTCCTCCTCTGTTCCCCGACACTGCTGGCCACGTGATTGGTCAGTGCACTGCCGGCCAGACCAATCATGCGGCCAGCAGGGCACTGGTAGAGTGCAGTTGTGACCAATCACAACTGCATTGTCTCAGTGGAAGGGAGAAGTGCGGCGTACAAATTTGCAGCCTGTAATTGGCTACTGACTTCCCCTATAATGGCCCTCCCCTCCTTGAATGCAACAGTGATACTGTATCTGGCAGAGAGCCGGCGGGCCCGCATTTGCTAAGGGGCCGGGTCACAATTGCAACCCCTACGACCCCTAGTGGTATGCCAGTGCATAAATATCTGGCCAGATTGTTCCAGGCACAGTAGACCTCACATTATATATATGAACATTATACGTTATACAGCTGTTACTGTGACAGATCAGCTCTTCCTGTTCCTACAGATACATTATTCCTGACACTGATGTTATTATATTCCTGTAAAATGTAAAGGGTTTTCCCATCTTAGGTATTTATGGCATATCCAAAGCGTATGCTAGGAAGTGCCCAATAGGTGCGGATCTCACCACTGAGGACCAGGGCACTTTCTATAACTCCTGTAGACTACAGAGGAGATGGGTGCTTCTAACCACGGCTTACTCCCCATTAAAATATATGGGAGCGATGGTCTCTAGAGGTGAAAGATGCACTTATTAGTCATTCACAGCATATCTTGAGCACAGCCATCAATGCCGAAGATAGAGCATCCCTCTAACAATCTACAAGAACAGGGAACAAAGCAATTTACTGTGTCACTGTATTACAGGAGAGTCACACTAATGTTGTCACATGTATTACAGCTCATTGATGTAGATGAAGCCGCCTCTGCCCTTAATATAATGGAGCTTGGGCTTCATTTATGGCAAAAATAAAAGCTGGCCTTGTTGATCATAGCCGCCAATCACGATGCAGCGTTAATTTTCCATAGCAGTTGTGATAAATGCTGCTCTGTAATTGGATGCAATAAACTACAAAAAATTTTGTTTAGGCAGGTTCAAAAATCAGGCTTATTGGTTGCAAATACAAAGTATCATTGAAGGGCCCACTAAATCCTGCATCTGTCAAGCAGGTCCTTCTTCTCTGATATCACAGTAATTAATAGCAAGGATTTTACTGGTTAAAACAAAATTATGTTTTCCGAATGCCATAAAGGAGAAAATATAAGAAAAGTGCTCAAGGCAGTGTCACGTTCCGACCGGGAAGCCCTGGCTCTGGAACTTGAAATATTGCTCAAATGCACACATAGAACACTGAAAGATAGGGTACTACGCACTGGACTCACGTGCAGACATACACAATGACTGACAAACACCCAAAACACTCACCTAACTTACCTACACCCATAAACAGATGGAATAGATACGGTATGAGGTATTGGTTCATATTTTGGCCAAGACACTTAAGCCCACCTGCCTGTGTCAAGGGTCCTCGATGTCTCGTGGGTCCCTACTCTCATAAGACAAGTAACCCCAGGGGTCCTGCCTGCATCGACACACAGAACATGTCACTGTTCACACCATACTAAGAAACATACATGGATGCAAACACAAGGAAAATGAGAAAACCAGCACCGTGTAGCCAGAGGGGCTGGTAAATATGTGCAGCAGTACAGGGGGATTGGCTGGCTTGAGCAATCCATATCCAGCCAACTCAAACATTCCTCACCTGTGAAGCTGTGCTGCTGGAAACCCACATAGAACAACAGATCCCAGCAGCACAGCCTAACAAGCAGAATCCAGGGAATTTGGCCAATAGAGTGAACATCAAAAAAGTGCACACTAAGATCAAATAATGATGAAAAGGTTAATAGTTAGAGATGAGCAAGTATACTCGCTAAGGCTAACTACTCGAGCGAGTAGTGCCTTGGCGGAGTATCCTCCCGCTCGTCTCTAAAGATTCGGGGGCCGGCGGCGGGCGGGGAGGAACAGAGGGGGAGAGCGGGGAGGAATGGAGGGGAGATCTCTCTCTCCCTCTATCCCCCCCGCGCCCCCCTGCTCACCGCCGCAACTCACCTGTCACCCGCGCCGGCAGCTGAATCTTTACAGACGAGCGGGAGGATACTCGGCTAAGGCTCTACTCGCTCGAGTAGTTAGCCATAGCGAGTATACTCGCTCATCTCTATTAATAGTGCATAATTAGATCAATGCAGCTAAACAGGTTTATTTCCTTTATTCTATTATGTTGATCTTCAAGGCATTAACATTTAATAAAACACATTTCTCTCAACTTAATACACACCTCAGCTGCTGCAGAACCTCTTAAAACACACCTCAACTGATACAGGACATAATAATACATGCCTCCACTGCAAACAGATTATGAAGATGGTAAAAGATTAAAGACTGAACACCAATGGACAAGAGAAAGACAAGCCGATGACCAGAGATACCAGACGACAAGTTCACCAACATGACCATAGGTCAAAAACCAAACCTACAGCCATGAGACTGTATACACAACCAGCTATGTGGACAAGCAATTTCTCCAACATTATCTCAAGGTCCAGGCCAAAATCCTTAGCTATGAGGAGGTATACATACAGTACTATACTGGGATGGTGGAAGGCAAGCTAATGACCAGAGATGTGGAACAGCAAGTTCTCCAACATCACCCTGAGGTCCAGAACTAAACCCACAGCCATGAGGCCATAAACATACAATGCACTAGTTGGCAGTAGAGTGAGAAGGATCCTGGAGAAGAGACAGAGGACAGGAAAGAAAACGGGACACCAAAATATCTCAAAGTCTTATCCGTTGTCATGAGGAGAACAGTGTTACTTGTCTGTAAGAGGCTGCGGCCATATCGACTCCTAAGAAGAAAACTGTCACTGCACCGCTAACTCAGAAACCCTTTACTTTCCACACTCTATTAGGAAGAGGAGGATTTGGAAAAGTTACGTCAGCAACAGCTATCAGCCAGCAAGAACATGTTACCATTAAAATAGTCAATAAAAGCCTCCTCACAGATGCAAAGCGTAACATCCTGTGTCTATCTTATGAGAACCACTCTTTAGTCCATGGCCTTGCTGCCTTCCAAACTAAGAACTACATGTCAGGAATCAAACCAGGGACCTCCTGCTCTCCAGTCAGTGTCTCTCACTACTGAGCCATCAAGTCTGTGGACAGTACCCTTGCATTACTCTCAGCCTTGTTTCATGATCCCGGTGATTTAGTTCCTGCCTCCTGGTCCTGACCCCGCCTCTGTCCCTGATTAGGCTCATTATAAAAGCCTGACACTGCCACTGCACCAGCAGGTGATTAATCTGCCTCACAGTACTGTTTGATCAAGCTCCACATTTCCTGCTCCTCCGCTATTCCTTCAAGACCTCCTGATACTGACTTCTGGCTTTATCTCTGACTATGCTACCCACCTCATCCCTTTGTACTGCAAACAAAGACCTCCCATTGCTGACTTCTGGCTTCATCTCTGACTACGCTACCCACCTCATCCATCTGTGCTGCAAACCAAGATTGCCCGTTGCTGACTTCTGGCTTCCTCCCAGACTATGCTACTCGCCTCATCCATTGGTACTCCAACGGAGACTCCTGTTGCTGACTTCTGGCTCATCCTTGACTGCTCTCCGGACCTGTGGCCAGTACACCTGAGGCTCCGGACTTGTGCCTGAAACAGCTACACTATGTCTGCTATATGATGGAACTGGCCACTCAGGAAAACCTGTATGATCTTAAGAAACATTCTTGCCTGGATGTTCCTACATCAATATTTGTAAGAGCATCATATATTTTGACGTGAAGCCAAATAACATCGCACTGACCAGAGAGGACTACATCAAATTAGCCGATTTTGGCCTTTCCATAATGAATGTGTATGGCCATACCACAGACATGTGTGAAGCAATAAGAGAATTTGCTGCCCCAGAAATGGTCAAGTTCAAGGCATATGGACCAGGGGTTGACTTCTTTGCTCTGGGAATGACTCTGTACCACCTGTGCACCAGAGGGTAACCTTTCTCTAGTAGAAAAAGACAAGAGTTGAGGATTGCTAACACTCCAAAGATTAATTCCTCAATATCCAGAGTTCTTGGCCCCTGAGACTTTAGACATATTAAGAGGGCTTCTGAATAAAAAACAACACAGGTGAGACTGCGAGTTAATGAAAAGATCAGAGAAGACCCATTCTTCTCAAGTGTAAACTAGAATCATATTGAAAACAGAAGAGCAGTTCCACCTGAGATACTGAGGTTAGTTCCTGAGGACCTAGACCTTACTATTAGTAGACGCCATAAGGAAGAACTATCCCCGTACCCTATAAAGTCTCAGAAAGCTTTTTAGAGACTTTCGCTTTATATGTCCTACGTGGTCTGAAGATTATCACCCAACTAATGTTGTGCAGATCACAGACTGGGTGGTCAACATGCTTTCCAAACTACCATCCCGAAAGTAAGATCAGGACAGTGCTGCTGGGTATGCAAAACAACTGCAGCAGAGAACCCAGTGCTATACAACCATGCAAACCAGAAAGCAACTGCCACTGAGTAACATCTGAAACCACCTGTCACCACCAAGAACACCTGCCACTACCAGAAACACCAGAAATTACCTCTCACCACCAAGAAACATCTCAAACTACCTGCCACCACTAAGAACATTTGCCATTACCAGAAACACAAGAAAATACCTACCGTCACCAAGAAACAAAACATCTCAAACCACCTGCCACCATAAAGAAACATCTGAAATCATCTGCCACTACCAAAAACACCTGTCATTACCAAAAACACAAGAAACTACCTACCGCCACCAAGAAACATCTCAAACCACCTGCCACCATAAAGACCCATCTGAAATCATCTTCCACTACCAAAAACACCTGCCATTACCAAAAACACAAGAAACTACCTACCGCCACCAAGAAACATCTCAAACCACCTGCCTGATAGCTGTCCCAGCGATCATCGCTCCTGTATATCGTTCAGTGTAAACGGGCCATAAGTCATCAGGCCAGACTCGCTGACAGATCTCCTATTGTGACTTTGTCTTCAGTTTTATATATATAGTATTATGTAGAAGCTGCAGAAGACAAAAGTGCAATTTTTTAATTAAACCCTATTGCAAAAATGATTGTTAATTCAAAACGCATGCTTTTAGGGGAAATATAAAAATTGCCCTTCCATAGCCTCAAAAATGGAATTCTCATCTCGGCAGTTTCATTTCAATGTGTCTAAAATCACAAAGCAATTAGAGATGAGCGAGCGTACTCGGTTCGGGTGTTTTTGCACTCGAGCACCGCTTTTTCCGAGTAACTGACTACTCAGGCGAAAAGATTCGGGGGGCGCCGGGGGGCGGGGGCGGCGTGGTAGAGCAGGGGGTAGCAGTGGGGAACAGGGGGGAGCTCTCTCTCCCCCCCCCCCACTCCCCTCTGCAACTCCCCGCTCACCCCCGGCGCCCCCCCGAATCTTTTCATCCGAGTAGTCAGTTACTCGGAAAAAGCGGTGCTCGAGTGCAAAAACACCCAAACTGAGTACGCTCGCTCATCTCTAAAAGCAATGCATTTACCCATAAGATGTTTATTTTAGTTCCAGAATGCTCTGTTCTTCAGATATTGATTCCTCTGTTTGTTTACTTCTCGTTGCCGGGGAAACCGACCAGCTCTTCTATCGAAAGAAATAGCAGAACCCAGCCGTAGCCGGTGGCCGGCCGATGGTCCACATGCACTCCTGAGATCCCAGTCACCAGATTTAGATGAAAGAAAGGAATAAGAAGTACTCAAGTCTCATCCTCCTCTGCTTCATAACAGAGGTGCTTCGTTTCCCTGGCAACAAGCAGTAAACAATCAGAGGGCAGAGGAATCAATATTTGGAATATCAAGAGAACGGAGAATTTTGGAAATAAACATGTTAAGTGATTGCATTGTTTTGGAATGAGCAAGGATTTCACTCAACGGCTAATTACGCTCTTGACGAAGCTCCTATATTTCCTGAATTAATGGTCTGAGCTTTATCGTTATTCCAAAAACTTAATCTGCTCCTATTGAGGTAGTGAATCTGGTAACCATTAATTTGGGAACCTACATAATCGCCTATTACTGGGACCAGTCCCCCAATATTTTTCTGTAGCGATATTATACCCACCTAGGCAAGGACGCGTTTTATCATCAACAGCGCAGTCCTGCGTGTAGCATCAATATTTGTCAGTCCTGAGGGCCAGGTCTAGAGATCAGCGAGCGTACTCGGTTCGGGTGTTTTTGCACTCGAGCACCACTTTTTCAGAGTAACTGAAGATTCGGGGGGCACCGGGGGGGCGGCGTGGTGGAGCAGGGGGTAGCAGTGGGGAACAGGGGGGAGCTCTCTCTCCCCCCCCCCCACTCCCCTCTGCAACCCCCCGCTCACCCCCGGCGCCCCCCGAATCTTTTCGTCCGAGTAGTCAGTTACTCGGAAAAGGCGGTGCTCGAGTGCAAAAACACCCGAACCGAGTACGCTCGCCCATCTCTAGCCAGGTCCTTTATGTCACGTGTCTAAGTACTGAGTTTGCGTATTTGTTGCCCCACCTGAGAAGAAATGCTCTCCGTCTGTGGAACAAGTGCCCTTAAAGGGGTTCATGTATTTTAGAAGTTGAAATAAAGAATTGGTTTTACCTATGGTCTATCCTGTGAAGGGCTTATACTGGGGCCAGACCATTGTCTACTAGCTGCATGATGGGGAAGGTGGCCTGGGCCCACATACAATGATGTGCATAAATTGGGTTTCTCAATAGTTATGTCCAGAATAGCATAAAACATTCATAACTTTTACTTACATACAGGGGCGTAACTAAAGGCTCAGGGGCCTGGGTGCAAAAGCTCCGCTGGACCACCTCCCCCGCCATCTGTATCCATACCCAGAGGCGTAACTTGACGATTTGAGAGCCCCAATGCATATTTTGTAACAGGGCCGCCCAACTATAATGTTTAATTCATGCTACTAGGCTCCCTATATGGAAAAGATGGGCCTTATGGGCCCCCTAAGGGTCCTGGGCCTGGGTGCAACCGCATCCCCTGCATCCCCTATAGTTACGCCCCTGCTTACATAGAAGAATACTGAGCTTTCTTTATCATGAAACAACATTTTACAAAATTGATTTCTTTTCAGAACTTGGAGAACTATGAACTTTTCTGAAGTGACTATAACAGCTCTTCCAAACACTACTGTGAATTTAGGGCTTGTTCACATGAGCGACAGGGGATTCCGATCCCTGTTTAATTCGGGGAGCAGGAAAAACGAACCCCGTGGCTGAACGGCTCTGTTTTATGATGGAACCGAAAAGTGCTAAACAGGCCACCATTGACAACAGTGGGGGTCCGTTCGATTTCCGTCCAGCAGTCCGTCATTTTGCCGGAATTTACATGATAGAAATCAGCAACAGAGATTCGGAACTGAATCTCCAACACTGATGTGAACGAACCTATTTGAGTTTTGGACACTTTGTCAGATGACACGTTAGGAAAGAATGCAGACACTGGCTGCACAGCAGGAAAGACAGAGGTGTAAAGCAGCCCTCAGAAGGACATTAACATGCGGTAGGGCCCAGAAGTATTTGGACAGCGGCCCACGTTTCATTATTTCGCCTCTGCAGATCTCCACAATAGATTTGATACACGGGAATCAATAGGTGATTAAATTGGAGACTTTCGCTTTAAATCAAGGGGTTTAACAAAAATATTGCATTAGTCATTTAGGAATTACAGACTTTTTTACATAGTTCCTCCACTGTCAATGTCTCAAAAGTAATTGGACGATTGGCTGGTCAGCAGTTTCATGGTCTGGTGCGGCCAGTAACCTCATTAGTTTCTGAGAAATGAAGATAACAAGCCTGGAGTTCATTCCTAATGCTGAGTTTGCATTTGGTAATTGCACATCCCACTACCTTTTGGATGGTCAAAGAGGGGCAATTATGGTTAATTTTTAGGCAGATCCCATTTTCTTTCCATAGCTATACACTTGAACGCTTTTAAAGGGGTTTACCAGAATTCTGAGTTATCCCCTATCCACAGAATAGAGGATAGCTTGCTGATCAGTGGGGATCTTACTGATGAGACCCCTGCCGATCTGGAGAATGGGAGTCCCATGTCCCGTTCTCTTGTCACTCCGAGGTTCACTTTTTCCCCCACAGGGATGTCAAAATGAATGGAGCACTGCCCAAGCATGTGTGGTCAGCACTGCATTCATTCTAAGTGGTTGCTATCCTGTGGATAGGGGATAACTTGAAATTCTGATACAACTTTACAAAGATCATTTAAAGGGGTTGTCCCGCGCCGAAACGTTTTTTTTTTTTTTTCAATAGCCCCCCCGTTCGGCGCGAGACAAACCTGATGCAGGGGTAAAAAAAAAACGGATAGTACTTACCTGAATCCCCGCGCTGCGGCGACTTCTTACTTACCTTGCTAAGATGGCCGCCGGGATCTTCACCCACGGTGGACCGCAGGTCTTCTCCCATGGTGCACCGTGGGCTCTGTGCGTTCCATTGCCGATTCCAGCCTCCTGATTGGCTGGAATCGGCACACGTGACGGGGCGGAGCTACGAGGAGCAGCTCTCCGGCACGAGCGGCCCCATTCAGAAGGGAGAAGACCGGACTGCGCAATCGGGCGATTAGACGCTGAAATTAGACGGCACCATGGAGACGAGGACGCTAGCAACGGAGCAGGTAAGTGAATAACTTCTGTATGGCTCATATTTAATGCACGATGTATATTACAAAGTGCATTAATATGGCCATACAGAAGTGTATACCCCAACTTGCTTTCGCGGGACAACCCCTTTAAGGACTAATATGTAAAGTTTATAAATGCAAAACTATTTTCCAGGTCAAAAATAGATACATTTAAAAGGGTTTTCCAGTTGTAAACTATTAATTGCCCATCCTCAGAATAAGTAATCAGTAGTAGATTGGCAGATTATTGCTCAGGCCCCCTGCTGATCAGTTGCTTGCCAAGCCAGTTTGCCTGTACACTCAGCTTTTTTTTGCAGGAAGAAGACAGCTCTGTTCTCCCTGCAGTGGCCAACCTTTGTATTGCAGGCAAAGATCACGTTCATTTATGTGGAAATGTGGCTGCAATATCAAGCCTGGCCACTACAATAAGAATGGAGTTACATTGTTCCTGCAGAATTCAGTTCAGTTCATAAGTACATAAGTGCACCTACCTGGCAAACAGCTGATCTGCAGGGGTCCTGAGCAACAAAGCCCCACAAATCTACTATTTATGACTAGTCACAAGGATAGACCATCAATAGTTTGCAACCAGACAACCTGTAAGGACCGGCAGTTCGCGCGTCCCTCGTGCCCTCACCGTCGGTCCTGTCACACGGGCTGCTGCTGTGCGGCGCAGGGGATCCCCGGTCCTCGTCACCTCACCTGGCCGCAGAGCTCCCCCTCGCCGCCAGGTTGCTAGGAACGCAGTGGGTGTTGCCCCACGTCGCGTCCTCGGTATTATGGCAACCAAGCATGTGTCTCCTTTCCTGCCTCCTGCAGGGCTGGGGGTGGGTTCCCCAGTGCTGCTGGGTGCACTCAGCGGCTGTCAGACTCCCCGCCCCAATCAGCTGCTGGGGTGGGAGCTCTGAGGGCATTTAACCCTGCTTCTGTCTGCAGACCAGTGCCAGTGTTAGTTTGGTCTTCCTGCTACACCCGCGTACTTCATGTTTTGACTCCTGACTGACTCCCTGCTTTTGAACCTGATGTTGCCTTTGCCTGACCCTCTTGTACCGCGTACCCTCTCGTTGCCGACCTGGATAGTCTGACTCTCCTTGCTGTTGTTTGTTCCAGTGTCTGTCTGTTTGTAGTCCCAGTGTTCCCCTTCCTTAGTGAGTGTAGGGACCGTCGCCCAGTTGTCGCCCTAGGGCTTAGCCCAGGGGGGGCAAGTAGGTAGGGACAGGGGTTGCGGGTATGTTCAGGGACCTCCTGACACAACTCCTTTAAAGGCCAAAGAGGAACAGAGGGACTTTAGTCAAAAATAAAGACTGTCCAGAGGGACACTTGGGAGGCATGGGTAGCTGTTCATGGGAAGTCTCAATAAGTGGTCCAAAGAGTTGTCATGAAGTCCAAAAATATGCAATACGTTAATTTTTTTTCACAAATTACAACTGTTTGATTAGAGGTTATAAATAGAGATGAGCGAGCACGCTCGGATAAAGCAGTTGCTCGAGCGAGCATCGCTCTTCTCGAGTACCTGCTTACTGATCCGAGCAGGCTCGAGGGGGGGGGGGGGGCGGGGGTGAGCAGGGGGCGGCAGTGTTAGTGGGGAGTAGAGAGAGAGATCTCTCTGACTACCATCCCCGCCTCCCACTGCCCTCCCCACACACTATTGTTCCCTTGGTTAGACAAAAGACTCGTTTTTTGCTTGAAAGAAATATATTACATGCTATCTAGAGATGAGCGAGCACCAAAATGCTCGGGTGCTCGTTACTCGAGACGAATTTTCCGCAATGCTCGAGGGTTCGTTTCGAGTAACGAACCCCATTGAAGTCAATGGGCGACCCGAGCATTTTTGTATTTCGCCGATGCTCGCTAAGGTTTTCATTTGTGAAAATTGGGGCAATTCAAGAAAGTGATGGGAACGACACAGCAACGGATAGGGCAGGCGAGGGGCTACATGTTGGGCTGCATCTCAAGTTCACAGGTCCCACTATTAAGCCACAATAGCAGCAAGAGTGCCCCCCCCCAACAACTTTTACATCTGAAAAGCCCTCATTAGCATGGCATACCTTAGCTAAGCACCACACTACCTACAACAAAGCACAATCACTGCCTGCATGACACTCCGCTGCCACTTCTCCTGGGTTACATGCTGCCCAACCGCCCCCCCCCGCACGACGCAGTGTCCACAGCGCACACCAAACTGTCCCTGCCCAGCCTTCAGCTGCCCTCATGCCACGCCACCCTCATGTCTATTTATAAGTGCGTCTGCCACAGGAAAAGCAGGCACACACTGCAGAGGGTTGGCACGGCTAGGCAGCGGCCCTCTTTAAAAGTGGCGGGGCGATAGCCCACAATGCTGTACAGAAGCAATGAGAAATCCAATCCTGTGCCACCTCCATCTGGAGCTGCACACGTGGGCATAGCAATGGGGAACCTATGTGCCACACACTATTCATTCTGTCAAGGTGTCTGCATGCCCCAGTCAGACCGCGGTTTTTTATATATAGTCACAGGCAGGTACAACTCCGCAATGGGAATTCCGTGTGCACCCACAGCATGGGTGGCTCCCTGGAACCCACCGGCGGTACATACAAATATCCCATTGCATTGCCCAACACAGCTGAGGTAGTATTGTCATGTTTAATGCAGGTGGGTTTCGGCCCACAGTGCATGCCCCAGTCAGACTGGGGTTCTTTAGAAGTGGAAACAGATGCATTTACAACCATGCTGTGGACCCACAGCATGGGTGGGTGCCAGGAAGCCACCGGCGGTACATAAATATATCCCATTGCATTGCCCATCACAGCTGATGTTATGTCAGCTGTAATGCAGGTGGGCTAAAAATTAATTTGATTACACTGTAGGCGAGGGCCCACAAAAATTGCTGTATCAACAGTACTAATGTACCTCAGAAAAATTGCCCATGCCCAACCAAGAGGGCAGGTGAAACCCATTAATCGCTTTGGTTAATGTGGCTTAATTTGTAACTAGGCCTGGAGGCAGCCCAGTTAAAATAAAAATTGGTGGAGGTGAAAGTTTCAACGCTTTAATGAGCATTGAAACGTATAAAAATTGTTTAGAAAAATTATATGAGTGAAAAATTGCCCGTTCGGCGTGATTACGTGAGGTTTCAGGAGGAGGAGGAGGAATATTATACACAGATAGATGAAGCAGAAATGTCCCCGTTTTGCATGGTGATAGAGAACGATGCTTCCATCCGCGGGTGCAGCCTACGTATTGCTTAGGTATCGCTGCTGTCCGCTGGTGGAGAACAGAAGTCTGGGGAAATCCAGGCTTTGTTCATCTTGATGAGTGTAAGCCTGTCGGCACTGTCGGTTGACAGGTGGGTACGCTTATCCGTGATGATTCCCCTAGCCGCACTAAACACCCTCTCCGACAAGACGCTAGCCGCAGGACAAGCAAGCACCTCCAGGGCATACAGCGCGAGTTCAGGCCACGTGTCCAGCTTCGACACCCAGTAGTTGTAGGGGGCAGAGGCGTCACGGCGGACGGTGCTGCTATCGGCTACGTACTCCCTCACCATCCTTTTACAGTGCTCCCGCCAACTCAGCCTTGACTGGGGAGCGGTGACACAGTCTTGGTGGGGAGCCACAAAGCTGTCAAAGGCCTTAGAGAGTGTTCCCCTGCCTGCGCTGTACATGCTGCTTGATCTTTGTGCCTCCCCTGCTACCTGGGCAGCGCAAATGCGCCTTCTGCCACTAGCGCTGCCGGATGGGAAGTTTACCATCAGTTTGTCCACCAGCGCCCTGTGGTATAGCATCATTCTCGAACCCCTTTCGTCTTCGGGAATGAGAGTGCAAAGGCTTTCCTTATACCGTGGATCAAGCAGTGTGTACACCCAGTAATCCGTAGTGGCCAGAATGCGTGTAACGCGAGGGTCACAAGAAAGGCATCCTAACATGAAGTCAGCCATGTGTGCCAGGGTACCTGTACGCAACACATGGCTGTCCTCACTCGGAAGATCACTTTCAGGATCCTCCTCCTCCTCTGGCCATACACGCTGAAAGGATGACAGGCAAGCTGCATCTGTACCCTCAGCAGTGGGCCAAGCTGTCTCTTCCCCCTTCTCCTCAAGCTCCTCCCCCTCCTCCTCCTCCCCCTCCTCTGGCCATACACGCTGAAAGGATGACAGGCAAGCAGCATCTGTCCCCTCAGCAGTGGGCCAAGCTGTCTCTTCCCCCTTCTCCTCAAGCTCCTCCCCCTCCTCCTCCTCCCCCTCCTCAGGCCATACACGCTGAAAGGATGACAGGCAAGCAGCATCTGTCCCCTCAGCAGTGGGCCAAGCTGTCTCTTCCCCCTCCTCCTCATGCTCCTCCCCCTCCTCCTCAACGCGCTGAGATATAGACATGAGGTTGCTCTGACTATCCAGCGACATACTGTCTTCCCCCGCCTCCGTTTCTGATTCCAAAGCGTCTGCCTTTATGCTTTGCAGGGAACTTCTCAAGAGGCATAGCAGAGGAATGGTGACGCTAATGATTGCAGCATCCCCGCTCACCATCTGGGTAGACTCCTCAAATTTTCCAAGGACCTGGCAGATGGCTGCCAACCAGGCCCACTCTTCTGTAAATAATTGAGGAGGCTGACTCCCACTGCGCCGCGCAAGTTGGAGTTGGTATTCCACTATAGCTCTACGCTGCTCATAGAGTCTGGCCAACATGTGGAGCGTAGAGTTCCACTGTGTGGGCACGTCGCACAGCAGTCGGTGCACTGGCAGATTAAACCGATGTTGCAGGGTCCGCAGGGTGGCAGCGTGCGTGTGGGATTTGCGGAAATGTGCGCAGAGCTGGCGCACCTTTCCGAGCAGGTATGACAAGTGGGGGTAGCTTTTCAGAAAGCGCTGAACCACCAAATTAAAGACATGGGCCAGGCATGGCACGTGCATGAGGCTGCCGAGCTGCAGAGCCGCCACCAGGTTACGGCCGTTGTCACACACGACCATGCCCGGTTGGAGGCTCAGCGGCGCAAACCAACGGTCGGTCTGCTCTGTCAGACCCTGCAGCAGTTCGTGGGCCGTGTGCCTCCTATCTCCTAAGCTGAGTAGTTTCAGCACGGCCTGCTGACGCATGCCCACCGCTGTGCTGCCACGCCGCGCGACACCGACTGCTGGCGACGTCCTGCTGCTGCTGACACATCTAGATTGCGAGACAGAGGTTGAGGAGGAGGAGGAGGGTGCTTTAGTGGAGAAAGCATACACCGCCGAACATACCACCACCGAGCTGGGGCACGCAATTCGGGGGGTGGGTAGGACGTGAGCGGTCCCAGGCTCTGACTCTGTCCCAGCCTCCACTAAATTCACCCAATGTGCCGTCAGGGAGATATAGTGGCCCTGCCCGCCTGTGCTTGTCCACGTGTCTGTTGTTAAGTGGACCTTGGCAGTAACCGCGTTGGTGAGGGCGCGTACAATGTTGCGGGAGACGTGGTCGTGCAGGGCTGGGACGGCACATCGGGAAAAGTAGTGGCGACTGGGAACCGAGTAGCGCGGGGCCGCCGCCGCCATCATGCTTTTGAAAGCCTCCGTTTCCACAAGCCTATACGGCAGCATCTCTAGGCTGATCAATTTTGCAATGTGCACGTTTAACGCTTGAGCGTGCGGGTGCGTGGCGGCGTACTTGCGCTTGCGCTCAAACTGCGGCGCTAGCGACGTCTGGACGCTACGCTGAGAGACATTGCTGGATGGGGCCGAGGACAGCGGAGGTGAGGGTGTGGGTGCAGGCCAGGAGACGGTACTGCCTGTGTCCTCAGAGGGGGGTTGGATCTCAGTGGCAGGTTGGGGCACAGGGGGAGTGGCAGTGGTGCAAACCGGAGGCGGTGAACGGGCATCGTCCCACCTTGTGGGGTGCTTGGCCATCATATGCCTGCGCATGCTGGTGGTGGTGCCTCCCCAGCTGATCTTGGCGCGACAAAGGTTGCACACCACTGTTCGTCGGTCGTCAGGCGTCTCTGTGAAAAACTGCCACACTGTAGAGCACCTTGACCTCTGCAGGGTGGCATGGCGCGAGGGGGCGCTTTGGGAACCAGTTGGTGGATTATTCGGTCTGGCCCTGCCTCTACCCCTGGCCACCGCAGTGGCTCGGCCTGTGCCCACACCCTGACTTGGGCCTCCGCGTCCTCGCCCGCGTCCACGTCCTATAGGCCTACCCCTACCCCTCAGCATGGTGTATTAGCAGTAGTGCAGAAACAGAACGCTGTAATTAAATGTGCCGCTTATTGGCCTGTGGTTGGAGGCTGACTTCGTTTACGGAACCCCAGGAAATAATTTGGCGCAAGCCTGCTGTAACACTTAGCTGGCTGCGTATTTATTTGGAGAACTACTACCCCCAGCACACACGGACCCAGAACACTGAGCACAGTGACAGGCAGGCCAAATAGATTTTTTTTCAAGATTTTTTTCCAAAGGCCCACTGCGTATATTCAATCTATAATATATGTCTTCTGGCCCTGCCTACACAATTCTGTCCCTGGAGTATTACTGCAGGGCGCAATGCTCTGCACGGCCGATATACCAAAAAAAAAAAATGTGCAACACTGCTAAAAGCAGCCTCCACACTACTGCACACTGTTAGATGTGGCCCTAAGAAGGACCGTTGGGGTTCTTGAAGCCTACACTAACTCCTAACGCTCTCCCTGCCTCCACAATTCTGTCCCTGGACTATTACTGCAGGGCGCAATGCTCTGCACGGCCGATATACCAAAAAAAAAAAATGTGCAACACTGCTAAAAGCAGCCTCCACAGTACTGCACATGGTTAGATGTGGCCCTAAGAAGGACCGTTGGGGTTCTTGAAGCCTACACTAACTCCTAACCCTCTCCCTATAGCAGCTCCGGCACCAACAGCACTGTCCCTCAGCTAACTCACAAGGCATCTGAGGCGAGCCGCGGGAGGGGCCGACTTTTATACTCGGGTGACATCTGATCTCCCCAGCCACTCACAGCAGGGGGGTGGTATAGGGCTGGAACATCACAGGGGGAAGTTGTAATGCCTTCCTTGTCTTTCAATTGGCCAGAAAAGCACGCTAACGTCTCAGAGATGAAAGTGAAAGTAACTCGAACATCGCGTGGTACTCGTCACGAGTAACGAGCATCCCGAACATGCTAATATTCGCCCGAGCATCAAGCTCGGACGAGTACGTTCGCTCATCTCTAGTGCTATCGCTTCTGCAGAACTTCCTATTATCCCTGATATTTGACTTTATAACTAGAGATGAGCGAGCACGCTCGGACCAGTAAGCAGTTACGCGAGAAGAGCGATGCTCGCTCGAGTAACTGCTTTATCCGAGCGTGCTCGCTCATCTCTAGTTATAAAGTCTAATATCAGGGATAATAGGAAGTTCTGCAGAAGCGATAGCACGTGATATATTTCTTTCAAGCAAAAAATGAGTCTATCGTCTAACCAAGGGAACAATAGTTGTGCAAATTTTAATTGCTAGGGAGACATTTTTCCTTTTTGGATGTTTTGGAGTAGTTATATCCAGGATTGTCACAATGTAAACATCAGCAGTAGTCGGCCATCATGTTTGTGTTCCATCTGCCTTGATATCTAGGTTTTTTAGTGAAAGCGTTCTCCTTGTTCCTCACTCATAGATCCAAGGTTTGAGGGGAAGTAGTTCAGGTGGCTATGAAGGAAATGCAGTTTGACACTTATGTTTGCTCCCAGTCTTTAAGGCCTCTTTCACTTGGGCTATAAAACGCATGTATGTGAAGCCAATGGCTTCTAATGGGTTCTTTCACATGAGTGATGTTTTGTAGCCTGAAAGGACCCATTGGAAACCAGGAGCTTCACATACATACATGTAAAAAAGGCCTAAAAGCAATCAACAAATTTTGAACTTTACGGTTATAATTTTCGGCCCTAAAGTTGCCAGAAATTCTGTAACCACATTAGAAAAACAGACCTTTTCCATGGTTTTCATGGTATTAACAAAATCTCTGTCTTTGATTAGTAGCCTTATTTGCGGGCCATCAAATATGCCAGCTTTTACCTTCTCAGAGCTAGGAATTTGGTACAGATGTACTTGAAGAACTCACCATCTCGATCCAAAGCCCTAACGAACTGTTTCATAAGTCCCAATTTTATATGCAGTGGGGGAAGCAACACTTTGAGGATGAAGAAGTGGTTCATTCTTGATATTCTTCTCACCAATCATACAATTCCCTCTAGCTGGCCATTCTGTCCTTGTATAATGTTCAGCCTTTGCTTGGCTATCCCAAAGGCACAAAAAGCAAGGAAATTTTGTGTATCCACTTTGCTGTCTTAGAAGAATCAATATAACTTTCAGGTCGCCACATAAAATCCAGCAATGATCATATTTGATTTTTTGGCGAATGGTTCTCATGGATTCATAAGTTTCTCTCCTATTGCTCACCTAGTGAGCAATAGGAATAGAAGCTCATATATGTGAAGCAACACACACTTTAGACTTCTCTTTGAACTGTCAATAAAAAGCCTCCATTCTGCAGGTAGATAACGATCACATCCCATTGGCTCAATAAGTCCTTTGACATCAATGCAGTCTACAAGCTCCTCGTCCATATGGAAATATTTCAGAGGATCTTTCTCTCTGTTACGATACATAAATATAATTTGTACTCTCGTGAATATTAAGGATTTAACAGGACGCACGTTTCAGGTGGAAGTCATGCGATTCGTTTGGGCTTCCCCTCTGGGTGTGTGGTATGTCTGTCCAGGTGTCCAGTTTATAGTTTCTGTTTTTTGCCTGAGTTCCCGTTAACCTGTACGTAACAGAGTCTGTTTCAGTTCCGAGTTTCTGAGTTCCGGTGGGAGGTACGTGTAGCGTTGCTTAGGCTCCCGTATGTGTAGGTTGTGCCTTAGTTCTGTTCCCTCTCCTTATCTGTCATTCATGTTCACTGTGTGTTCTGTGATGTGTGTGTTTGCCGGTGTGCGCTCCTGTGCAGTGCTAGGCCCGTATGGATAAGTCCTCTATGCCTTTTGTCTGTTTTCCACCCTGTTATCTGTCTGTGAACAATGAGTTGTTCTTTGATCTGTACTGACGTCTAGCCTCCTGGTAGTAGTCGCAGTCTCGTTGTTCTGTGGTCTGTTAGTTCCATTCTGTAGTCTGTCAATTCTGGCGTCTAGTCTTTGATACTATTCGCAGACCTGTTCTTATGTCTGTCCTTTTGTAGCGGACCCCCTTTAAGGGGGAGGTACTGTTACAGAATTCTGCTGGGATCTGTTCTACAGGGTTTCCATGCAGCTCAGCTCCACAGGTGGTGGTTGATATATGCCGGCTGGGTGTGGATTTCTCCAGCCAGCCAATCCCCCAGGTCTGCTGCTCATATATACTAACTCCTCTGCTCTGGCTGCTGGTCAGTCCTATTTGTTCGGTATGCTCAGTGTGAACAGTGTTATGTTCCTGTGTGTCTGTGTAGCTTTCAGTATGTTTAATGTGAACAGTGTCATGTTCCTGCATGTTAGTGCATGTGGCCGGACATGTGGTGTGAGTGGGCATGTTCAGTATGTTCAGTGGGAATACTGTCAAGTTCCTGTGTGTCTGTGCATGTGGCCGGACATGAGGTGTGAGCGGGTATGTTCAGTGTGTGTTTTGATTTGATCCTGCGTGTCTGTGCAGTTTGCCTTTTGTGTAGTGTGAACTGTGTCCTGTGGTGGATTATTCATTATCTATGATGCAGGCAGATCCCTAGGTTCCAGTCGGGACAGTTGTCCTGGGGTAGTTGTCTCATTGGAGTAGGAACCCAGAGACAACGAAGACCTGTGAAGTGGGCTTGCGGGCTTAAGTATCTTGGCCAAAATATGAACGAACATACAATAGTTATCCCATCTGGTTAGGTATGCAGGTGAATATTTTGTGCACTTGGCAGTCTTTGGTTTATGCATGTCCACAAGTATGAAGTCCGTTTCTCTGTCCTGCAGTTATGTCTGAGTTCAGCTGAGTTTGCCTGTCGGTGAGTATTAAAGTCTGTCTGTGAAGTTTGTTTCACTATTTCCAAAATTTGTCGGTGAGTGTGAAGTCTTTTTTTCATTGTCCATATTCTAACTGAGTTCCTGAGTTAGGCAATGCCGTTTGAGTTCTGTCTGAATTCCTAAGTTTGGTCATTTCGAAGACGTAACAATTGTGTCCTGTTCTGGGCACCCTAATTTAAAAAAGACATTGACAAACTGGAGCAAGTTCAGAGAAGAGTTATCAAGATGGTGAGCAGTTTGCAAATCAGGCCCTATGAGGAACGGTTAAAGGATCTGGGAATGTTTAGCTTGCAAAAAAGAAGGCTGAGAGGAGACTTAATAGCTGTCTACAAATATCTGAAGGGCTGTCACAGTGCAGAGGGATCAGCCCTATTCTCATCTGCACAAGGAAAGACTAGAAGCAATGGGATGAAACTGAAAGGAAGGAGACACAAATTAGATATTAGACAGTGAGGGTAATCAATGAGTGGAACAGGTTGCCACTGGAGGTGGTGAGTTCTCCTTCAATGGAAGTGTTCAAACAAAGGCTGGACAGACATCTGTCTGGGATGGTTTAGTGATCCTGCACTGAGCAAGGGGTTGGACCCGATGACCCTGGAGGACCCTTCCGACTCTATCAGTCTATGGTTCACACTAAAGCTGTTTGATAAAATATGAAGGATAAGCTTTTAATTACAGATCTAAATCGGAGCTTCTAAACATGCGTCTAAGGGCTCCTGCCCACTTGCGTTTTTGTAACGCAAATGTCAATCTTGCGATGCGTTTTTAACATTAGAAAGTCCCATTGAAATTCGTGTTAAAAAAATGCATTTATATCGCAGCGTTAAAGAAAGAGTTTCTCCTATTGATACAGTGCTGTGTATACAGAGGAAGCTGTGAATCACTCTGTGGGTGGCCACATGAAAGCCCACATCCCCCCCAGGGATTCATGCCAACTCTACTTCTTAGTATTTCCTTTTAAAAAAGACATAAACCGAGTAAATGCTGAAGCAACACATGAACTGCGGTATACAGAGTGTAGTCAAAAAGACCGATCCAGCGCTATATCTCAATACTAGCGCTCTATACCGTGCTACACAATGGCATGGTGCACGGGCCTCTGGGGCACCGGAAGATGGTTTTGCATTTTGTGTTGACTAAAACCCAATTGAACAGTTGAAGAGTAACATGTCAGAGGCAGAAATATGCTTTCCGCGTCTCTCTAATTCCCGTGGGACCGCTGCCACGACTGAAGTAAGGAAAGCGTACTCAAAATGGCCTCCTTCTGCTACGATGCATGCATGTAGCCATTTGACAGCGCAGTCAGGGGCTGATGCTATCATTTTGAGTCTGTTAGTGAACGGCGAAGCACCAATTCAGTGCAGATGCAATCAGAAGATCAGCGTGAATATGTGGGTTGAAACTTGGCACAATCTTCTCTTTGGACCTTTGTGTATTCCAGGGATTATAAGCACGGATCATTATGAACACCTAATCTACTGCAGACGATGGTGGATGACTTCCTGGATGATTTGCCCCCATTGTAGCAGAAGGAGGCCACTTTGAGTATGCTTTCCCTACTTCAGTCATAGCAGCAGTCCCATAGAACTTACGGAGGGGCAGAAATCAAATTTTATCCTCACATGCTCCTCTTTATTCTCTCTTCCTCTCACAGGGACCACAACACCAAATTGAAATCCATGTTCTGGGGCCACCATGGGCCTGTGCGCCATACCATCATGATGAAGGTTGCAGAGATTTAATTTCCAGCCAGTGATAAACAGAATTTCTCTAAAACTTCATTCAACTAGTTGGGCTTGGAGAATAAAGTTTCGCCTTGTGGAGATTGCCAAATTGTAATAGAGAGTCTTATGTAAGACATGCAATGCTCCCTGGGAAAAAGGATATGTGAATAAGGGATGTAAAAGTACATCCACAGTGCCACCTATTGATAGGTGATCTTTCAACAGATTTTGCAAGATAACTGAAGAATTGGATATAAGCCAAGCCAGAGTCCTCTCCAGAAATAAAGACACCCATTTGCAGACAGGCTGTTTCGGAGTGTTTGCCTCTCATCAGTGCAGAGTAGACTATTGGTTGGCTGTGTGAGGGGTCTTTGACATGAGTCTGGGGGGAATAAAGTTTCTGCTTGCGGAGAGTGCCATGTTGGTGTAAGGAGTCTTACATAGGCCATACAATGTTCCCTGGGTGCTGTGGAGATACTTTTCCATCCCCTATTTGCATACTTTTTTTCCCAGGGAGCATTGCTTGGCCTGAGACTCCTTACTCCAACTTAGCGCTCTCCACAAGGAAAACAGTCTTCTGCAGATGGGTATCGTTTCGTACTGGAAAAGACCCTAGTTTGGCTTCTAGCCACAGCCAACTAGTTAACTATTTCCCTGGTGTGTGGAATGGAAATCAAAACCTCTGGATCGTTACACAGTGAGGATCTTGGTGAATGCATATTGGGTAATCGAGGATCTTCAAAAATATCTTCATATCTGCTAATAGTAACTGTTTTACATGACTGGGGACAAGTATCCTGAATGGTTGTTCGACCATTGACCTGTGATCACATCCAGTGGTCATGTCACAGGAGAATTTGGGGGATGTGGTTTTCCAGGCATTATTACTCACTATGAATTGTATCTAGAGATGAGCGAACGTACTCGTCCGAGCTTGATGCTCGGGCGAATATTAGGGTGTTCGGGATGTTCGTTATTCGTAACGAACACCACACGATGTTCGGATGTTCGGGTTACTTTAACTTTCTTCCCTGAGAAATCTTTTCTATATGCGCTCAATGGGGCCGGCGGCAGCAGCGCCAACCCCATTGAGAACATATAGAAGACAAATCGTTCTTCTCTGCCACAGCTGTAACAGCTGTGACAGAGAAGAACGATGTTTGCCCATTGAATTCAATGGAACCGGCAATACAACCGACTCCACTGAATGCAATGGGCTGCCGGTGATCGCGGGATGAATTGTCGGAAAGGGGTTAAATATATAAGCCCTTCCCTGCAATTCATCCAGAAATGTGTAAAAATAAAAAATATATATATACTCACCTGGTGCCCGCAGACGGAGTTCAGCGCGGCAGGCTGCAGTTCTCCTGAACTGCTCTGAACAGCTGTGAGTAGTATTCTCCTGCCCCTGAGCCAATCAGAGGCAGCCCTCACTCACCCATTCATGAATTCATGAATGGGTGTGAGTGAGGGCTGGCCTCTGATTGGTCAGGCTGTGACCAATCAGAGGCATCTTATTCAGCAGGCAGGGGTTTTAAATCCCCGGCTGCTGAATACTACTCACAGCTGTTCAGAGCAGTTCAGGAGAACTGCAGCCTGCCGCGCTGAACTCCGTCTGCGGGCACCAGGTGAGTATATATATATTTTTTATTTTTACACATTTCTGGATGAATTGCAGGGAAGGGCTTATATATTTAACCCCTTTCCGACAATTCATCCCGCGATCGCCGGCAGCCCATTGCATTCAGTGGAGTCGGCTGTATTGACGGCTCCACTGAATTCAATGGGCTAACATCGTCCCTATCCGTTGCTGTGTCGTTCCCATCATTTTCTTGAATTGCCAAGATTTTCACACATGAAAACCTTAGCGAGCATCGGCGAAATACAAAAATGTTCCGGTCGCCCATTGACTTCAATGGGGTTCGTTATTCGAAACGAACACCCGAACATCGCGGGAAGTTCGTTTCGAATAACGCGAACCCGAACATTTTGGTGTTCGCTCATCTTTAATTGTATCCATAAAATATATATGCAGTAGAAAGGGGTGAATAACCACAAGCAGGATTCTTCATCTGTTTTGGAAAAAAGGCATTTACAAGATGGATTGCATACAAGGTTAGTAAGGCATCACATGAGCTCATGTGTTTCAGAGTCTGCATGGGCAGATTACTTCCCCACTGGTCTTTGTCATTCTTATCAAGGCTATTCCTGAAGTTTCTTACAAAATTCTCTGAGGGCCCTTTTACAGGGCCCGATAAATCATTCAAATTCCCCCATCCAGTGCAAATCTGAGTGACTGTCGTTTAGTCTAAAGGAATGTACAGAATGAACGACAAACGATAATGCATTCACTTCTTGTTCGTCGTTCCGTTTCTCCGCCTCCATTCCCTCAGCGATGATCTTTCTTGTATAAAAGCACAGGAGCAATCATTGCTGGGATGACCTGTTGGGTATCTGTGCAGCATCCAAGGAGCGGGCACACAGCCGAGGAGACAGCGGGGTAGAGCTGGGCCTTGTCACAGGGCTCTACCATCTCCTCCTCTGAGGGTAGCACGGGACCCGTCCAAGTTACTACTGGGCGAACTTTCACGGGGGAGACCCAGTATATAGTTTACCTTAAATAGTCCTCTCACTCGTGACGTCACCCTTCCTCCGCGGTGAATCTGGATGATGAAATAAGTGATCTACACACAGAGAAACTTTGAAAGAGCAAAATCGGGAGTAGTCGGCAGTGCTCCTTTACTTGAATAATAACTGTACAGTCCAACAGTGGTACAAACGCACGCCAGTAGATAAATGGTGCAAAACACAAAGTGGTGCGACAGGGAGGAAATCACAGGGCATCAGAAGAGTCCACAGTCCGTGTTATCTGTGGGGTTCTGTAACCCTTTTAAGTCCCATACAGATAAAAATAATTGTCAGTAAATGGCTCGGCAATAACAATTCTACTAAACCATTAATTGGTTACAATTCCGTGCCAGTCAGTATGGGCCTTGGATTTTATTGGGCCCACGAGAGAAAATGATTAGGAGGAACATCCCTCCAACCACCCAGAACATGCCTGTCAGGCAGATAGATGTGGATCCGCCATGCTACAAAAGCAGAGTCCAATATACAGAGCTGAGGTAAGGGCGCACGGAAGTCAGAATAGTCAATAAACAGGTAAGGGTCAAAACCAGGAACACACAACATACAGGGGCGTTGTCACAATAGCTGCATGAGACCAATTGTTCAGGCATCCTCCATAGGAGGGTGGATGCCTAATGTAGCAGGTAAAGGCTGGTCATAGGTGAAGTCCAAGGTAAAAAAAAAGGCTAGGTGTTCATTGACCAAGATGCCAAGATGTAGCTGAGCCAGAGAACAGAACAGCTGTTCAATGCGATGGCTGTGATTGGTTCATCGAGCGCTGCAGTGATTAGCTGAGCCACAACGCTTGACAACCAATCAGAACCAGCACTTCCTGGAGGCGGGATTTATGAACCCCCTCACCAGGAAGCACTGGCTGAAAACTACAGACAAATGTGATGGAGCTTCGGGACAAGAAGCACGGCGGAGCGGGCAGCGCCTGTTAGGTGATGTATTGTTTTTTTTTGTTTTTTTTTAAATGCAGCCAGGGCCTATTTTGGGGAAAACAGTAGGACTTCCTACTGTAAAAGTTGCAGCACAATGCAAGAAAAATGCATTTTCATGTGATGCGATGCAACAGAAAGGAAGGATCCATAGGGAAACATGGGCTACAAAACATCGCAAATCGCGGCAATATTCAGCATGTTGTGATTTTTTTTCTGGCAATGTAGCCACCTACAAAGCATCGCTCATATGAAGGAACCCATAGGAAAACACGGGCTTCACATACGTGCAATTTGTAGCGCTGACGCATCGCGAGAAGCTCGCGCAATTTTGTCGACAGTGTGACAGCGGCCTAAAAACCACAAAACACAATCAGTCACCAGAAACAACTGGTGCCGAAACACCCAAGGACTAGCACTGATAAGGCTTAATTGGGGTACACTAAATACAAGACATATTGCAAGGGTGTATATAAGGTCAAAATAAATAGATACATTCATGCACAAGTGGTGGATGATATAATCCATATGTGACTTGGCCCAAGTAAGTAAGGAATAAGTCATGACTAGAGATGAGCAAGTATACTCGCTAAGGCACATTACTCAAGTGAGTAGTGCCTTAGCCAAGTATCTCCCCGCTCGTCTCTAAAGATTTGGGGGCTGGCGGGGAGAGCGGGGAGGAACGGAGGGGAGATCTTTCTTTCCCTCTCTCCTCCCCGCTCCCCGCCACAACTCACCTGTCACCCGTGCCAGCCCCCGAATCTTTAGAGACGAGCGGGGAGATACTCGGCTAAGGCACTACTCGCTCGAGTAATGAGCCTTAGCGAGTATACTCGCTCATCTCTAGTCATGACCCATCTGTGAGCAAAGTCCCAAATTGCCGTATGGCATTAGACAAATTAGGCAGCTTGGGTCTGTATACCCAAAGTCATAGGAAATGGAAAAGAATCCTAGCCACTGGAAATGTGGCTTCCTAAGGGTAAAATTGTCAAACAAAACAGTCTGTTACGTCCGTGCTGAGTGTTAACGCCCCACGCCCAGCACGTACGCAAGGCAATGTTCACACGGGACAAATAAAGATCAGTAAGTCCGATGTATAACACAAAAGTCACCACCAAACATAATCAAGGGGGAAGAATGGGAAAACTAGCCCTGACAGAAGAAGGGGAAAATACCCTGTCTAAAGTGTGACGATTGCCCCGACAAAGATAGCCCCATGTCCCAAACCTAGGCCACCTGCCCTGATCCTCGGTTGAGACAAGGAATTTCAATAGACAGGTGGTAACAACTATAGGCAGCAAGGACAATGGCAGAAGTAACACCAAGATTTACATAATTACACCAGCTACTTAACTTGATCAGGATGGCAGTGTGGTGCCCCACGGCGACTAAGACACTAGGCCCACACTGAGGAGCTGGCATGGGTAGAGGTGTCATTTGTCACGGTGGCTCTACCAGACTCCTCTCTGGAGGGACGCACAGAACCTCAGCCAAGACACCGCTAGGCCTCTTCCAGGCAATGGCGGGTGGCGGTTTACCGTATAAGTGTAGTGGACTTGAAGTCGTCACGCGTGACGCCACTGTTCCATTCACACCGGCAAATCCTCGGCGGTTAAATAAGAGAGGCCACACACAGTTAATGTTGAATACCTTAGTCACTGGGAATGGGCAGTGACTAAAACTTTACTTCTTGCAGAAATATAGCTTACTCGCATGTACAGGAAGGACAGTGTTTCAGTAGATGGTCAGGGAGGAGAACACAGGATGACACCGGGCCCACAGTCCAATTTATCTGTGGGGCTTCGCTCCTGGACACACACACTCTTGGGACTCTGAATAACTCCGGAGGATGAAACAACGCTCCACTGACACTCACTCAGAACTTGTTTGTAGAACACTGCACAACAGACTTCTTCACTCCTTGCACTCCTCAGGTATTTCCTAGCAGAGAAGGCCTCAGGATACCTTTCCTCCGCTTCCATCACTTCACCACATGAGGGTTGAAGGTACTCCCATGTGGCCGGCAGTCCTACCCCTTTCTCATCTGTTGAAGATGATGAAAGACCCCACCTTGCTCTCAAGCACTCATACTTATAGGGTACAGACATCACGTGACTAGGCAGACATTGATACATTTCCAGACATGTCCCAGCCACTTTCAGACATTAACCTTTTGCATGCTGCAGCTGTGTAATACACATAACAGCAGACAAGACACTTTGCACAGTGCATCCACATGGAAGACATGACATATATGACAATTATGGAGGGGCCAGAAATAGGTGTTTCGGCTACTACAGCAGCACCAAGGAAAATATGGACTAGACCGACTTCACCCTCAAGGGATGAATAATCAGCAACTTCTAAGAGCAGTGGCTTGAATATATAAACCCCCTCTCTAGTAGATTGGCCAGCCAGTAAAAACACAACCACCTAAGGGAATCTCAGCATATGACTCCCAATGACCTTCTAGCCATGACCTGGGAACTCTACAGAATAACAAACATGCAACACAAAAAGTCATAACGTGACTGACATTGTGCCACCAGTCTGTTTCCATCTCGTGGCCATTCAACCACAACCCTGTGGCAGCCGTCGAGCCGTGGCACAGTTCTTATATGATACAACAAATACCTGAAAACCATCTATGTGCATACAAACCAGACCGACAAGCGGTAAGTGGGTGCGGCATGTCAAGGATCCCCAAGCGCTAGCCAATAGGTTAGAACACATGTCAATCACGAAACACTGGTGAGGCAAGTGCAGTGACCCCAAGTCAAGACCGCGATAAAATACGCATGCGCAAAACACATTTCACTGCAAACAGAACACATATTAGTTAAGGATCACTAAGTAAGCACAGTAGCCACAGATGACAACAGCGATCAATCACGCATACACAAGACATATATGTCTACACATAGGAGCCAGACAGTTCATCATTCTCAAATAAGGCTTCACAATAAGTTAGAACACAAGGAAATCTCCTAGGAGCATAACTACAGAAGAAGCTGACATTGCAGCGACATCTGGTATTTGGCACCCCAAAGGCCCTTTTGCCTTATGAGAAGACAACACTATTATAAATGGCACATGGTGGGTGGGAGCTCCCGTTACAGATTTTGCATTGTGTACCAGGAGCTCTAAAGGTTGTTTTCAGAGTAAAGTTATTGATGACCTATTAGGTAGGCCATCAACAGCAGACTGTGGGGTCCTGATGACTTATCCTTAGACAGGCCATCAATAGCAGATAAGTGGAGGGTCCCAATGACATATCCATAGGTAGGTCATCAATAGCAGATCATGGTGTCCCGATGACCCATCCTTTGGCTAGGTCATCAATAGCAGATGGATGGGGTCCTGATGACCTTTCCTTACTAGGTCATTAAAAACAGATTATGGGAGTCCTGACAATCCATCCTTAGGCTAGAACATCATTGACAAATCAGTGAAGATCCTGATTACTTATTCTTAGAAAGGTCATCAGCAGTAGAGCAGTGGGAGTGCTGATGACTTATCGTTAGGCAGGTCATGGCGGTCTCAATGACCTATCCTTAGCAGATCTTTGGAACACTCATGGATCAGCTGATAAGATGCTCTGTATTGCTGTAATGCTCAAAGCACCATCTGTAGTGCAGTGTCCTGGTTTGGCATTGCAGCTCTCTTCATTGGTAGAGAGCTGAAATACCAAACTGGGGCATTGCATGGCATTCAGAGTATTCCGGCTGACCGAAGCATCTTATCATCAGCAGATTGGCGGGGGTCCTGACGATCTGCTATTAATGTCCTATTCTAGGACTTGGTCACCAATAGTTTCCCACCGGAAAACCCCTTTAAGTTGCATCTCCGAAACCTCTAGAATAAAGTAATGCAGAACAGTTAACATGTAAACAGCAGTTTTGGGTACATAGGGTTAAAAATGTCCCTTAAGTGCCAGCATACTGTATTTTCCCATACAGCGGATTCCCAAGGCGGTGGATATGGAACCTATAAGTGCTACAGTTCATGAGAACCTCTAGAAGATCTATGAGAACCACATCTTCTGCAGCAAACTTCACACCGACTAAGAACAACAGTGACATCCGCTCTCACCGCTCTCATGGCACATCTGGATCCATTTAATGGCGCATCCAGTTAACCCTTGCAGGAGAGTGCCAGCAGCATCCTCCCAGGCCAAGACAAGCAGAGTGAGAGAGATAAGGAGCGAATAGGGGAGGCAGAGAACAAGATGCTTCTAGGGGAGATTAGAGGGATGGAAGCCAGACGTAACCTTCATGCTATAGAGAAGGTGAAAGATCACAGTGACAGGGAACAGATGTAGGAGAAGACGGAGGCCGTAGAGTTAGGGAGCGCAAAATGCTTGTGGAATGAAAATCCGTATCGAAGTACCGTATAATGTAAGTGCATGGGGTTACAGAAAATCCCGTTCGCTCGCAGTAGAAGAGATCCACAAAAATATCTCCTCAGAACCGCAGCATGCTGTAGCTGCTGCAGAATGTCCCATACCGCAGTACTGGCTCTAGTCAGCAGATGGCGCCATTGTATAATGGCAGAAAGAGAAAGCCCCCTAGGAAACCCTGGATCCAAAATTGGATTGCAAAGGGTTAATGCATTGTAATGCAAAGAGTGAAATCTGTTGTTAAAAAAAAAAAAAAAAAAAAAAATCGCACCAAAATCTCCAATTAAGGGCTCTTTCACTTTGCGCACCCGAGGCTCCATTGGAGTCTATACGGGTGTGTAAATGCGCACCCCGTCTGTACAAAATCGCACACTAAACAGCATGGGGAAGATCAATTACACCTGGGACTAAGTAGGCTGCCCCACCTGTACAATGTGAACGGGCTTGGGAGCAGAAAAAAGGACAGTAAGGAGCGTGGATCCGCTCGCGAGAGGACGTGATAGCGCTCCATTCAGGGGTAAAACGTCCCGCGTCTGCAGGAGCAGTAAGGGTGCCTTTCCACAGGTGACCCGTCGGGTGCAGAAATGTTCCAAATGTTTACACGGGCCGATCCATCATTCAGTGTCCATGGAAGCAGAAACTGAACAAGGAACTCGTCTATCATTCGTCATTCGGGCGTGCGCGCCTTTAGACTGAGCGATCAGTCAGATTCTCCACCGAGTCATGCATGGATGTCATTGTAGGTTTTAATGCGAATACACTTGTGGAAATTTCCACGTTGTGACACCTCAGCTTTAGAGCCGCTGCAGACGAGCGCTTGCCTCAGCGCAACGAATTTGCGCAGTGAATGAGGTTGATTTGCGTGCATATCGGCGCATTGCACTGCACCTCTTTGCGCTCGCATGTTCATATGCACGCAGAACACATTCCCAACCTGATTTAAAAGGCTGTTTAGCCTCATGGGGTCCAGTTGTGCTCCAGCTTTGCGCAGCATATTGCGCATATCCTTGGGTATTGCGTGCACATTTGCGCACCTCCCATAGACTTTCATGGGGCCCTTTGGTGACTAAATATGCAGGAAAATAGAGCAGGACCTATTTTTTTGCGCACAATTGAAACACGCCCAAAAAATCATTAACTCTTTCCAATCCACTGTCTGACCTCTGAAGACATTATGATTTAAGGCTGTACAGCTCTGATGTTGGAAGACGTCCGTCGGGGTTCTCTTACTGTATATTGCCAACCTCTCTGCTGTCTGAGCCTATCCAATGTGTCACCTCATGCAGTACTGGCTTTAGCCAGCAGATAGCGCTGTTGTATAATGGCAGCAAAAAAAGTAAGCCACCTAGGAAAACCAGGACACAAATTGGATTGGAAAGGGTTAATTTGAAAGTATCTCATCGACCTGAATGGGTTCTGTTCTCTGCGTAGTGCGTGCATATAATATATATTGTAAGCGCAAAAATGCGCGCGGATACGTCCATCTAAAGCTGCTCTTAGGGCAGAGGCTGTGGATTCGCAGTAAGTACTGCTCTGAGGGTGTAAGGCGGTTTTTGGTGCGAATCCACACCTACATCTGCACTATTTGGAACGGATTTGGGTGCAGATTTTCAACTGAAGTGATGAAGTCCGCTGCGGATCAGGTCACAATCCACAGCAAATGGTACCGATTTTTATATGGATTTCAATGTGCATTTTTCTGCTACAGAGAATGTTAAAGGGGTTGTCTGAGTTGTCTGAATTCCCGAAAATTGTCCAACGGGCAGGTAATGGGTAAAAATAACAGACCCTTCACATCTGTCTCTGCAGCAGATCTGGCAAGGAATCCCGGACAAAATAGTGAAGCGCGCTGTGGGATGGCACGCCGGAAGCTGAGCGGACCCCATTATACTCAATAAGAGGTCCATCCGGGGCAGCTTAGATCCAGCATGGCCCGCAGCCAGCGGTTCCACTATTTTTACGGTCTGGCTTTAAGGATGGAGCCGAATAATGGCATGTCAGCACCTCCATCCTATTAGCGACAACTACGGGAAGCTTCCTGTCCGCAGGGGCCGATATTCCTGCAGAACGATTTCATCACCGAGTGGAATCTGTGCTATTACAAATTGCTGCAGATAGGGAGTCCGAGGGGCCACTAGAGGAGGGTCTCTAACAAAGGCTGCAGGATCAACCAGGAAAGAACAGACTGACAAATATAGGAGACATTTGGAAAACACAGACAAGATGACCCCCAGAGCCAGAAAGCAGAAGAAAGGAATGCTGACTGTCAGCAGGCACAGTAGGGATCAGGCCTGATGAACATATGTAGAAAGAGAAATAACCCGGCAGGATGAACACGCAAGGCAACCACAGAGTAGATCAAAAGGAATACAAACTAGGGCAGAACTTGACAGACAGTAAATTCTGTAAGGCCTTTTAAGGGCTTGCCTAGTTGTAAACTAGTGATGGCCAATGTGCAGGATAGGTCATCAATAGTAGATCAGCTGGGGCCTGCCACTAGCACAGTGTGCTCATGCATTAAGCTGATTTTTGCAGGAAACAGATAGCTCCATTCCCTCTGCAGTGGCCAGTCTTGGTATTGCAAGCCAGCTTTTACTGAAGTGAGTGTGAACTTGACTTGCAATACCAAGCCTGACTCCTGCAGTAGAATGGAGCTCTGTTCATGAATATAATGACCTGGCACATAGCTGGGGTGGAATCCCTGGCGGTAGGACCCCGCCGATCTAGTAGTCATGTGAGTAAAAGAAATGAAAAAGGAGGGTGGAGCAAGACCCAGTGAGGGTGGTGGAATATTTATGGAGTACACAGTTTTCAATGATTGAGTATTTTGAATGGTGGAGGTGCTGCCAACCAGATGACGCTCCACCAGTGTGGGCGTGAGTGTAGCGAAAAGGATGTGAAAAGAACTGGTATGGAGGCGCAACCCTCTAAGCTACTAGAAGATGTAGATCAAAGTCCAATGTGTGATGGTGAAAGCACTTCTTTTTTATTTTTTCACAAATTAAAAACCAGCAATAGAATACGCGTTTCGGGGAAGAACCCCTCCGTCAGTTCGGCTGGATAGGACAACAGGATGTCTGGGGGTAACACGACTCCAAAGATGTATTGGATGTGTCGGAGGTCCTGTGTGCAGGAGGACAGGGGAGAAAAAAGTGCTTTAACCATCACACATTGGACTTTGATCTACATCTTCTAGTAGCTTAGAGGGTTGCGCCTCCATACCAGTTCTTTTCACATCCTTTTCGCGATCTAGTAGTCATGGCCTATCTCAATGATAGGCCATACGTAGTTTACAACTGGACAACCCCTTTAAGACTGCTGTAAATAGCATTCCTCCAAAATGTCCCTGGGTCCAAAAAAGAATGAAAAATGTCACCTTGTGTGAACAGGAATTAATATTATCCTAAACATTTACAGCAAATATCGGGATGCTGCAGTATTGTCCAGCACAACATTTAGCTAAATTGCTACAAAGCAGCGTGTGTGAGTCTGGTCTTGGGCAGGTTAAAGGTGCGTCTTGGGCACAAAGGTGAGTTCGGGCCTCTCCGAACTGAATATAGAACCGCCGGAGCCGGAAGCCCGCAGGGCGGTAGGCGGGAGGCGGCATGAAGGGGTTAACAGGGAGGAGAAGCGTCATCGGGCGCAGTGGGTTCTGGGAGGGGGCGGGGCCTCAACCGGGAGGCGCTATATAAGGAGCAGCGAGCACGGGAGAGGCCCAGAGCGGCGAAAGAAGAAGAGGAAAGCAGGCAAAAGAGTACGAAGCGAAGATCGAGCATCGGAAGGTGGAGCGGTGAGCGCTAAAGAGGAGCGGCGAGCGCTGAAGAGGAGCGGCGAGCGCGGAAGAGGGTCGGCGAGCGCTGAAACAGGAGCGGCTGGTCTGCATCAGGAACGGCAGGTGCGGTAGCAGTGACGGCGAGCGCTGAAGAGGAGCGGCGAGCGCGGAAGAGGGTCGGCGAGCGCTGAAGCAGGAGCGGCTGGTCTGCAGCAGGAACGGTAGGTGCGGAAGGAGTGACGGCGAGCGCTGAAGCGGAGGAAAGAAGCGGGATCGGCGGCTGAAGGCGGCGGGTGAAGAGCGGTGAGAGGAACAAGCCGGGGCGGCGAACGGCAGACGGCGAAGAGGGCAGAGGACGTGCGGCTTACCCGAAGCGCCGGAAGACACGTGGGACCCCCGGACGGCGCCAGAACAGGAAGACTCCGTCCTGAGCAGTGAAGCAGGAAGAAGAGGAGAGCCAGCAGCGAAAGCAGCAAGGAAGCGCCCGAAGATCGCAGTACCTGAAGAGATGGAGGCGGTCCTTTCCAGAATCCGGGCAGCGGCAGAAGAAAGGGGTCTGGAGTGGCTCTTAGAGCTCTCGGAGGAAGCGCTCGGCGCAGCGGCAGGATCTTCAGCGATGGATACCAATGTGGCATCGGCAGCAACGCAAGAAGTGGCGGCAGGAAACGCGGAGATGGCGGAAGCAGATCGGGTGGAAGGAAGGAGGTCAACCAGGGGTGCGGGGCCGGCGGCGGCAGCACCAGCGGGGCACGCAAAAGAGCTTAGGCCGCGGAGGGCCCGTGCGCCAGAGAGATTGAGCCCCGAGCACGGTCCCTCACGCAGGCAGAGGATGCGGAGTCTCTCCCCGGCCCCCCCGCATAGTAGGCTCCCCCCGGCAACACCAACAGGCAGGGGGAGCAAGGCGGGGAGAACTCCCGCGAAACGGAGGAGTGCGGCGGATAGCGCGAGGCCCCGTGCTGAGAGGGGGGCGGGGCCAAACGCTAACCTGAATGGAAAGAGCAGAGGGAGAGGAGGTGGCGGCTCTGCAGGACGAGAGCAGCCTTGCAGCGGGTCAGGTGTGGAGCGGCCCGGAACATCTCTGGGTCTGACGGCGAGCGCATCAGGAAGGCGGTGGACATCGACAGAGGTGACCCACGGTCAAGCGGGACCAAGAAGAGCGGAGGCGGTTGCGGTTCCGGCAGAACGGTCGCAGCACAGCGAAGGAGCTCAATCGGGAGGTTCGGCGGCTGGTGGGTTCACAGCCCCTACGCAGCCAGGTGAGTTAAGCTCTTTGTACAGTATGTCCAGCAATGTTAGCTGCGCAGCGCATGTGGGGAATAGCGTTGCGCAAGTGGCGGGGGGTAGCGCAGCGACAGGAACCACACCGGGTGTAGGCGGCGAGGCAGGTGCATTGCTGGGGTTTATGTTAGATTTCTTGAGAAGGCAGGGGGGGGGCACAACCCGTCGCCTGTCGCAGCATGGAGCTCGCCGTGCAGTGCGTCATCCAGCATGGGGATTGGACTGGTAGGACCGCTTGCTGGGGGGACTGGGGTAGGACAGGCGATGGGATCCATGCAACCCCCCCCCCCCCCCCCCGTTGGTAGAACGGGGGCCCGTAGTGGCGTCACAAGTCACCGGGGAAAGCCTCCAAGCGGGGGCCATAGCGGGTACTACGGAGGTAGGGGCAGCAGCGGGGGTTACAGTGGCGGTACAGACAGAAAAGGACGGGGAGGGTATACGGCTAGATGACAAAGCAAAAGGCGAAGTATACGTCTGCTTTGAGGGACCGCTGGGGGCCCATCTCAAAAAAGAGGTAAGGGAAAAGATTTGGAAGGATGAATATGTTGAGATATTCTCCCTCCTTCCCTTGGAAAAATTCAATTTGGACAAGGGGAAAAGAACGGAGTTTAAGAAAGAGGAGGAGGAGAAGAGGAGATGGTGCCTGATTCCCCAGACTTTCGCTAATTGGCTACAAGCGTTCGCCATTTTAGCCAGCGTGATAGGCGAAAAAGCGCCGGACAATTGTTCCGGCCTTTTTTGCTATATGGACTCAATAGGTGAGGCATATAGGGTATACGGGGGGCAGACCTGGCTGCGCTATGATGAGCAGTTCAGGCAGCGTAAAGCGGTGCGCCCATCTATCAGATGGGAGCATAAAGACATTGGATTATGGTTGAGAGTTATGGCCCCCGCGCGATTTGGACAGCCCTTTCAGGGCGGTGCCGGGTCATTCGGCCTGGCCTCTAGTTCGGCAGGGGGTCAGGGGAGCTCAGCGGGGGGAAGTAGGCCTGGGTACTGTTGGCAATACAATGAGGGGCAATGCAAGTTCGGTGCAACCTGCAAGTTTCGCCATGCCTGCTCCCATTGTAGCGCAGGGTCCCACGGGGCAGCGAAATGTTTCAAAAAAGGAAAGGGAAAGGGTCCCGGCGGTTTTACAAAAAGGGATGACCCCGGTGATTCTGGAAGAGATGGTACCTCATCTAAATAGATACCCTGATAGAGAGAAGGCGGAGTTGCTTTTTAAGGGTTTTAGGGATGGTTTTCACATCCCGCACCCGTTACATGGGGTCCCCTTTTCGTTGAAAAACTTACGATCGGCGTTAGATTATCCGGGAGTGGTGTCGGAAAAGTTAAAAAAGGAAGTGAGCTTGGGGCGCATGGCGGGGCCGTTTAAAGAACCGCCGGTGCGAGATTTCGTGGTGTCGCCTTTGGGAGTGGTTCCAAAGAAGGAGCCGAATAAATTTCGGCTGATTCACCACTTATCGTATCCAAAGGGCGCATCGGTGAACGACGGAATAGACCCTGAGCTATGTTCGGTGGTGTATACGTCGTTCGATGCGGCGCTTCAGTGGATTAGAAAATACGGGAAGGGAGCATTGATGGCGAAGGCTGACGTGGAGTCGGCTTTTCGCCTGCTCCCGGTAGCACAAGAAAGTGTTAGGTTGTTGGGGTGTTTTTGGGAAGGGAGTTATTTTGCAGATCGTTGTTTACCCATGGGATGTTCCATCTCATGTGCATACTTCGAAGCATTCAGTTCATTCGTAGAATGGGTGGTGAAGGATACGGCGGCTGTGCAGTCGATCATTCATTACCTGGATGATTTTTTGTGTGTGGGGCCCGGGGGATCGCCAGTTTGTGCGAGCTTGCTGGGCACCTTACAGTGGGTGGCGAGGCGGTTCGGGGTGCTGTTAGCACCCGACAAGACGGAGGGGCCCACTACCTGTCTAAGTTTTCTGGGCATCACCATTGATTCAGTGGCAATGGTGTGTCGTTTACCAGAAAACAAGTTGTGTGACTTACGGGAGGAGGTACGCGCGGCGCAGAGAGGAAAAAAGATCACGCTAAGAGGGCTGCAGTCACTGTTAGGCAAGCTGAACTTTGCCTGCAGGATCATGCCCATGGGCCGGGTGTTTTGTAGACGGTTGGCGTCAGCAACGGCGGGGATTCGCGCACCACACCATTTTATCCGTTTGGGGGCCAGTCACAAGGCAGACCTTGCGGTGTGGTCCACTTTCCTTGAAAAACATAATGGCAGGTCGGTAATCATAGGTGAGGTCAGGAATAATGTGGACTGGGAGTTATATACTGATGCGGCAGGCAGTGCAGGGTTCGGGGCCTATTTTCAGGGTAGATGGTGCGCGGGGGAATGGCCGGAGCGGTGGAAGCAAGAAGGATTGGTACGGAACTTAGTGCTATTGGAGCTATTCCCAATAGTGGTGGCCATCACGCTGTGGGGTGAACACTTCCGTGATAAAAAAGTAAAATTCCATTGCGATAATATGGGGGTGGTGCAGGTAATTAACAGCCTTTCGGCATCATCCCCCCCTGTGGTAAACTTGCTGCGTCAGTTAGTGCTCCAAGCGTTGTCATTGAACATGTGGGTGGTGGTGGCTCACGTTCCAGGTGTCGAAAATTCAATTGCGGATGCTCTCTCTCGGTTTCAGTGGGAGCGGTTCCGGACACTGGCGCCGGTTGCAGAGCTGGTGGGGAGAGAATGCCCGGATCAAATCTGGAACGTGGTAAGCGAGCAGTGGGGGGCCTGATAGAGCGGTCACTGGCTCGGCGAACTAGGGCAGCGTATGGCGCAGCTTGGCGCGAGTGGGAGGAATGGTTGAGGCAAGGGGGGGGGCACATTCAGAGGACGATAGAGTAGGCCTGCTGTTGAGCTGGTTGGGGAGAAGCGCGGAATTGGGGAGGTCAGTGGCACAAGTTAATCAATTTATAGCAGGTATAGCATTTGGTTTTAAGTTAAGGGGGGTGGGGGATGCGACGAAATTTTTTTTGGTAAAACAGGCAATTAAGGGTTTAAGAAAAGGTAGGGGGAGTTTAGACACTAGGCGGCCGGTTTCTTTTGACGTATTGGAGAAATTGGGTAGAGCATTGGACATTGTGTGCGGGAGCGAGTCTGAGAGGCGGTTGTTCAGGGTGGCCTTTTCACTGGCATTTTTCGGTGCATTTAGGATAAATGAGTTGGTGTCTCCCAGCAGGACTTCCGGGGGCGGGTTGCAGGCAGGGGACGTAAGGGTAATAGAAGGGAGGTTGGAGTTGCGGATTCGTCGATCTAAGACGGACCAGCAGGGTCGGGGACAGGTAATCCAGCTAGGCGAGGTGCCAGGGGCCTTTATGTGCCCTAGAAGGACATGGGAACAGTATAGTGGAGGGTTAGAATCTCGGTCAGGCCCCTTGTTGCGCCATGAGAATGGCCAATTCTTATCCCGTTTCAATTCATAGCAATATTTAAGCAGGCATTGGGGGTAGCGGGGCTTGACAAAGAGCAGTTTGGGTCACACTCATTTAGGGTGGGAGCAGCAACGGAGGCATCAGTAAGAGGCATGGGAGTGGAAGCGATAAAGAGAATAGGTCGTTGGGAGTCAGGACGTTTTGAATCCTATGTACGCCCCCACCTGCTTTAAGGCTAGGGGTGGGGGTGGGGGGGCATATAGGGGCGGTTGTTAACAAATTGTATCGTTGTTTTTGTTTTGCAGATGGTCACCCAGCCTTAGTATGGATCTTGGGCCATTCATATGTATTCCGGGGGGCGGAGAGAGCGGGGGTGCGGGCCAACGGTAGACAATTAAGGTTCCCGAAGAGTGAAGCACTAATTAGGTGGTTGGGGATTAGAGGCATGTCGTGGGGCACTGTTTTAGAGGAGGTGGAAAGGAGGGTGAGATGGGACAGGGCACCGGACGTATTAGTGATACATGCGGGGGGGAATGACTTGGGAAAGAGGAGATTTAGGGACCTATCAAGGGACATTCGGTATGACTTCCTTAGGTTACAAGCGTCATACCCGGGTGTAGTGGTGGTTTGGTCCGAAGTGGTGCCAAGGAAAGTGTGGAGGGGTGCGCTTTCGGAAAAGGGCCTAAACAGAGCGAGAGTGAAGCTAAATAAAGAAGTCTCGCGTTTTGTGGGGGAAAAAGGGGGTATAGCAGTGCGGCACATAGACCTGGAAAAAGGCATTGGCAACTATTGGAGGTCAGATGGCGTCCATCTGAATGAGATCGGGATGGACTTATGGATGGAGGGCTTGCAGGAGGGCATTGAGCGCGCGCTGTTGGTGTGGAGGGCGGCGCAGGCTCAAGGGGGTCGAGCCTCGCTTGCAGTGGCGGGGGAGGGAGAGGGATCCTTGGAGCCCGTATAGAAGGTAGTGGGGGAATGGCAGGGGCTACATAGCCCCCCTTTTCCCCTCCTTTGCCGTAATTTGTGGCCTGTCGCCTCCGGGGTTACAGGGCGGAGCCCTGATAGGCGGGGGGAGAGGCTAGCCAGGGGTGGCTAGCCGGCCTCGGGGTCGGTAAGAGATGGCGGCCGGAGGTTAAGGGAGAGTGTCGTCGGTCTCCCGAGTCTGCCGACCTGCGGCGGGAGGAAAAGTTAGAAAAGGTTCGGGGATAGCGTCGCCCGAGTCAGCCAAGTTGCGGCGGGTGGCCGGGACAGCTATCCCCTTGTTGGTGTGAGGCGGCAGGATGTGGTAGAGACAGGGGGTGGGCTCCAAGGTCCTCTTCCAGGTTTACATTTGAGGGATATTGTTATTATTGAGGTTGGGGTGAAATAAGTTTTAAATGTATTAATGTTGTTTGTGATAATAAAATGGCTGCTGTGGCCAAATTTATCCAACAGATGGTGTCGGTGGTTTGTGCGGCGAATGGTAGGTGGGGAAATGGTAAGGGAAGGTCATAGCAGCGACAACTCCGTTATACCCGGGTCAAGACAATAACTACCTATAAGGAAATATCAGGTGACGGGTGGAGCAGGAGGACTTAAAGTTATCTATAGTTTATTACTATTTGGGATGCAGTTATGCAGCACCCGAGGAGCGGGACACGGCCTAGGAGACAGCAGGGTAGAGTTTGGGGCCTTGTCACAGTGGCTTTACCGTCTCCCGAGGTCAGGTTAATAAACGGGAAACCCAATAATTGGATTACCTTAGCCTCTGAAGCTTTGCTCCACCGCCTGTGTAATTGTTGGCGCTTGTAACTGCAGGTACAGCTGCCTTGGGTTTTAATGATAACCTGCAGTAACAAGCATTGGCCACTACACAGGGGTTATAGTAGCTGCTTCCACTTTGTACCCATGAGTGTAGCAGTGCTGACAGCAGGCGTCCAATCAGCTGATCAGCCAGGGCTAATCAGCTATTAATGACCTATCCTGAGGATATATCATCTATAGTGCTAGCCTGGAAAACGTCTTTAATGCTTTCTCTTAAAATGTTCTAAAACATGTTAGGGCGAGCACCCACTGGCGTTTTTTTACCTGCGTTTTGCGTTTTGCGTTTTTCCTGCACAGGCATAGAGATAACATGTGTTCCTGTCCACTGGCGTTTTTTTTGCGTTGCGTTTGCGTTTTTAACATAGGAACTGTCAGTTGCATATGTGTCCTTATTTTTCTCCATGGAAATTAATGGAAAAGCCGCGAAAACGCCGCGAAAAACGCCGCGAAAACGCCGCGTTTTTTCCCCGCGGAAAACGCAAACGCCAGTGGGTGCTCGCCCTTAGTCTTCACCTTTTTTCTTACATTTTGTTACATCTTCCCCACTTTTGGGCCCTCGGCCAAGCCTAATTAGGCTAATGATTAAAACTGCCCCGGTTTTAGGCCCCATTAATGCTCCCAATTTTGTCCATGTGGATTTGGTTCAGAAAACTGAGTTCATGTAAAGCCCCTTTAACCCTTTGCAATCCAATTTTGGATTCAGGGTTTCCTAGGGGGCTTTCTCTTTCTGCCATTATACAATTGCGCCATCCGCTGGCCAGTACTGCGGTATGGGACATGCTGGAGAGGCCCACGACAATAGAGCGGCCAGTAATCTACAGTAAGAATACCCTGCTAGACGTCTTCCGACAACAGAGCTGTACAGCCTTCAATCAGAATGTCTTTAGACGTCAGACAGTGGATTGGAAAGGGTTAAGACAGTATTATTGTCGCACACTTTAGTGTCCAACAGCCATTGCAGTGAAGATCGTTCCTGTGCCTTTAAACAGCAGTGATCATGGCTCAGTGACTGGAGGCGGAGCGTGCCGGGGAGCGATTTGCACGGTAATCACGTCATGTAAGAGGGGCTTTATTCTGCCACAGAAGGGTTCATGTTGTGCAAATCACTGACCCACAAATTCACATGCTACTTTTGGGGAGATTTGCTTTTCTGCCCTTCATTAATTTCCAAAAGCAGAAGAGGATTTTAGAAATATTCCCTAAAGTGAAGTAGCGACAGCCGACCAGCGACATCTGCTTCTATCAGTATTTTGGATTCGTTCCTATCTGTTTTCATTTCTTTGCATCCGAATTAATGCAATCCATCTTTACCTGATCTTGTCTTCTGAGTCTCAAAAAAAAAAGAAAAAACATAAAAAAGAACAGGAAAGATGCAAACTGGACTTCCATGGAAAAAGAAAATATCATCCAAGACTGGAACTGTGAAAAGTACACCAAAGAACACAGACTAGAATGGAAACAGATGACAAGAGAGACACAAACGAGACACATCAAACACCGGGGAAATTAGCCTTCGTATGGACCTATGGAAAAGCTGAGGAAACCAACTCGAGCCCTGGCTGAGCATTTCAGCCATAAGAGTGCTGCCTTACAAGGGCATATATACTTCAGAGTGGAGGACCCCCACTTTGGACCCCCTCTATGAGTGAAAATGGAGAGCCACTAAGTAAGACCAGCTATCTGGTGAACTGTCTGTAGAGGTGGGGAGCAGACCGCTCCGGACAAATTCGTCACTGATCTTTTAAAGGTGCTTCAGCAGACAGTAAATTGTTATACATATATGTCAGATTGAAGCTAAGGGCTAAATAGTTGCAGCTGTACTATATTAAAAAAAAAAAAAAAAAATATATATATATATATAAAGCATGACTGGTCAAAAGTGTTAGAACACCTAAATTTTCCCTGTTTTTATTGATATTTACACAGTTTATTGTCTTATATGTACTTAGAAAAAAAAAGCATAGAACAAATAAACTAGATGAATAAAAATAATGGATTAACTGTGTTTCACCAAATTAAATCAAGATTTTTGAGTCTTCAAAGTCGCCACCTCCAGCTGATAGAACAGCTTTATGCAATCGGGGCATTCTTTCTATAATTGCGTTCAGATATTGTTCAGAAATTTCTTCCCACATTGTTGCAGAAGTTCCCACAAATGTGCTGCACTTGTAGGTTGTTTTGCTTTTGCCCTTCTGTCTAGTTTATCCCAACAAGCCGTAGGCAGTTAAAGGGTGAAGTTATGGATGGAGTATATCTCCCACCCAGGCTCTTAGTCTGGACAGGGTGGAGATCCAGTCCACAAATTCACCCTGGTTCTCAGGAACCTCAGCTGCAGGCACTGACCTCGTCACTGGGGCATAAAAGGCTGCAGCTCCCAGGGAGTCAGTGCCTGACAGCCTGAGGGGGAAGCTCCTGAGCATCTTGCATGGCGCAGCTTCCATTGGTGATTTTGCATGGACCTGAGCACCCTGTGTGGTGCATGTTACATGGACTTTTTTCATTTTGCTTTACTTGAAGTGCATCTTACAATAAACTGAAGTAAGTTTATTATCTATCGAGTCCAGAGTGTCTGTGCCGCCCCACCCTCTTGAGAACATTCTGACAAAGCTTAATGGGGTTTAGGTCAGGAGAGCGTGCAGGCTATTCCATTCCATTAAGGCCTACCAGCTTATTCTCTATTTCTTAAGTAGTTCTGACATAACCTAGAATTATGTTTTGGATCACTGTTTTGCTGTAATATGAATCCCTGACCAACTAGGCGTATACCAGAGGGTATTGCATGGTGTATCAAAATGCTCTGGTAGCCCTTTTTGTCTATTGTGCCAGTCATCCTGTACAAATTGCCAACACTGGATTCATCATGCTTCCTCCTCCATGTTTGATAGTTGGTGTCACACACTCAGGAACCATCTTTTCACCTACTCGATGTCGTACAAAAACCCTTTGTGATGTACCACATATGTAAAATATGGATCAGTCCATAAGACTTTCTTCCACTGTGGCCACCTGGGGGTTACTCACTTACAGGATTGCTATCTTCTCCATCCAAGATGGTTGTCACAACTCCATAGAAATTGTCAGGGCTCGAACCCAGGAGCTCCTGTGCTCCAAGCAGTATCTCTTCCGGCTGAGTTATACAACCGCCTGGACAGCTTCCTTGCTGGATTTAGCCATGTTTCTGTACTCTTGGTCTGGTCTCCTGTCATGCTCCTGATTTGGCAAACTATAAAAGCCTGGCCCTTCCACTGCACCAGTGCATGATAATTGTGCTCCCTGCCAATAGTCTAGCTCCTCTATCTATCTGATCATCCATACCTGCAAACCGCTACTACCTGTTACCAACTCCTGGCTTCCCTCTGACAATGCTACCTGCTTGCTCCCTTGTACAGCAACCGATACCACTTGTTACCAACTCCTGGCTTCCCCTGACTACACTCTCTGTCTGCTCAGGTTACAATAAAAGAGGCTCCAACCCACAACCAGACCGGTTACAGAGTCTCAGTAGACGGCATAACTTCAAACTCTGACATTGCCAGGTTTATTTCACACAATAAAAACAGTACAGCATCAACACACTGAAACATATAACAGCTTCAGGGTTCGAATCCCGCAGGGTCTCCATAACAATCCCCCACCTGGGTGTCTAGAGGTCGTCCTCTCCTGTCAGACATGGTATAGGCTCAGCGCCAGACCTCAGGCTCCCAGTTCCTGATGCTGCCTCTACAGCCTTGCAGCACGCATATTAGCCTTTTACTCCCCACTTCTACACAAGCCAACCTAAAGAACCAATCACTGTGAATCAGGCAACCCAAATAACCAATCACCGTGAATCAGGCAACCCAAATAACCAATCACCGTGAATCAGGCAACCCAAATAACCAATCACCGGGAATGAGTAAATCCAAACAACCAATCAGGTTGCGAATTGTGTGCATTTGGGGAGTAATACAGATATATGCTTTCAGCACATTTCAGCAGGAAACTGAATGTGTCTGGAGGGTTTAACTTCTGCAGACACACCCGTACAGCTGCCCCTGCTGACAGGCACACAGAAGGCCTGCTTTTACATCCTCTGCAGGCCTTCTGTAAATTATATATACCTTATTTGAGACCCCCATCTAGTAGGCTGTTGGACCTCTTCTGACCTTCAGAACTGCAGTAATTCATCATGCTGTAGATTTCACTGGGTGTTGCAGGAATATCAGCCCATGCGGACAGGTAACTTCCTGTAGTTGCTGAAGATTAAGTGGAGTTACTGACATGTTCTGAACATCTGACAGTAAGGGGGCATTTATTCATGCTGCTTGCTCCAAACTCTGACTTCCCATCAGTACCATGCAAGAGCAATCTGGATCCATTTGATCAGGGTGTGTAGGGGTGGTTGGTTATGGTGACGAGGGTCTGCTTTCTTCTTTCTATACTGGCGGCTGCCGCCTTGCGTCTGCCCGTAGATTCCACTCCAATGGCCTCCACATGGCGAGGTAAATGGGTGTTGTTGCGGAATATGTTTACTATTCCTATTAATTGGTTTGTGACGCCAGTGCCTTACAGCATGCAGTGTACAGTAATGGGTGGATAAGATGACGAGGTAATCACATCAAGCCAGGGTCTAGTAAAATACACATAATTCATTATTCTTTTTCTTTTCTCTTTTGTGATGGAGATTATAGCAGACATTATATTGGTGTTCAGTGCAGTCAATCCGCAGCGATTAGACGCTTTTACTCCTTTAGTGCTTATTCACACGTACGTATATGGGCCGGGTTTACGGTGTCCCTTTCTGCAGGGCGAGGAAGTGGGCCGGGAGCAGTGCACTGAGCTCCCGCCCCCTCTCCACTGTTTGCAATAGGAGGGGCGGGAAGGGGTGGAGCTAAGTCCCCCCCCATTGCAAATAGTCGCGAGGGGCGGAGAGAGGGCGGGAGCTCAGTGCACTGATCCCAGCCCGGCCCGCCTCCTCCCCCTGCAGAGAGAGACACCGTATATCAGCCGGGCGTGAAAACCCAGCCGATATACGGACGTCTGGATAATCCATAAACTAGTGAGCTAATGCCATGGGCTTCCCTCTGATAGTCTGGTAATTGTGCCTCAACAGAAATCTGGAGCCTTATGGCCTGATGTCCACGGGAAAATTCGGGCCCGTGCAGATTCTCCATGCAGAATGCTGCCACGGATCCCTCCTTTCCCACAGACATGAGGCCTGAAAATCCTTATTACTTACCTGTCTGGACGCTGCGGATCTCCCCTAAGTCGCGGCCAGATCTTCTTTCTTCGGCCCGGCGGATGTGCTCGGCACGCCTGTGCCGTATGCATTTTTTTTAATTCCTGCTTTACCGCGTTTCTGCTGCAGAGCAGAAATTCAGCTGCGGCTGTGGCGCGGATACGGACAGCTTGCATAGGCTTCAATGGAAGCCAGGGGCGCTGTCCGTGCGTCAGACCCGCAGGAAAATGGAGCATACTGTGATTACTTTCCGTGCGTGCGACCCGCACGCTGGGAAGAGATCCCATCCACATGCTTTTAGCTAATGCATCCCTATGGGCAGTAAGACGCAGTGCGGGGCCACGTACGGATTTTATAAATAAATTGGACCTATCTCTCCTGAATGTGAGGGGGGGCCCTGCCGAAGGCCCCTACTGACATAAATAGCCTCCCTGGAAAACCTGATACTGGATGGTGTCTGGCAAGGAGGGTTTGATTGTACTTATTAGAGATGAGCGAGTATACTCGCTAAGGCACATTACTCGAGCAAGTAGTGCCTTAGCCGAGTATCTCCCCGCTCGTCGGGGGCCGGCGGCGGGCGGGGAGCGGCGGAGGAGAGTGGGGAGGAACGGAGGGGAGATCTCTCTCCCTCTCTCCCCCCCGCTCCCCCCTGCTCACCGCCGCAACTCACCTGTCACCCGCGCCGGCAGCCAAATCTTTACAGACGAGCGGGAGCATACTCGGCTAAGGCACTACTCGCTCAAGTATACTCGCTCATCTCTAGTACTTATCCCTCTTCAGCGATCGTTTGCTCTCCTTCTCCCCAGGGATCGGAGCCGTCACTCTGCTGCAGTAGCCACAACTCCCCACGGGGTCTGGTGACTCTCCTGACAGGAATCCGCAGGGCTCCAGATTCCTCCGATGTCCCAGCAACAGCTTTTACTGTCACTAACCCTCTCCTCACTATCTGACGACTGTGTCCCTAAGACAACTCCTACAGGCACACTCCACTATACTGCTATCTTTCACTAAAACAGACTAACAGACTCCCACTATTCTATTGCCACTCTCTCATACACCGACTTCTCTGCTGCACGCACTGACCGACAGCTGACTGGACACTAACGGATCTATCTCACTATTTCTCATCTGACTCTCGTAGGCCTCCTGCAGACGGCCGGGTCAGATCCCGCTGTGAGAATTCTTGCAGCGGGATGCGAGCCGTGCCCCTGCAGTGACCACCGCGGCTCACCTGCTCCGGCGTCTCCTCTGCTATGAGCCGGTTGGCGTACAGCCACTCGTGCGCAGAGCAGAGTCGGCGCGTCAGCGGTCACGTTTCTGTGCGGACCTCTACAAGGCTCACACAGAAGTAGGACATGGTGTGATTTGTTTACAGCGCGAGTTTACACGCAGTCAAGTCACAGCTGTCTGCATAGGATTGCATTATCTAATTAATGCTATGGCAGCGGGCACGGGCGGGGGTTCTGCGGGAAAGTCTGCCTGTGTGCTCACCCGGCATTCACTGCACTCTCTAGTACACTAATTAGCTTCTCTGTCTGGCAGTCGACTCACTGACGGACTATCATTAGTTTCTATCTTTTCACAGGGACGACTGGCCTGCCTCCTCTCTCTGTCCTTCTCTGACTGGACTCACTGACTGCACCACCTGACTAGAGCAACTCACTGGACCAACTGCCGAGACCAACTGTCACCTCACAGCATACGCACGCTTTTTATTTTTTTTCCTCGCATGCACTGCTCCGGTGTCACCAGACAACAGGCGCTCCAATCACAGGCTCCCACACTGCTGTCACTTCACGGCTTAACAGCCTATCAGGTTGTGGGCTCATGTGTGCTGCTGTCCTATCAGGGCTGAATCTGCCGGAAGCCAATGAGAATTAACTGCTCGCCAGGCAGAGTATTAGGCCTCATGTCCAAGGGGACAGATCCGCAGCGGGTGTCCCGCACTCGTGATCCGTGCCCCATAGGGATGCATTGGACACCCGCAGATAGTTAAATACCTGCCGATGTCATTTTCCCCTGAGTCGTGGATTGCGCGTGCAGGAAAACACCCGCAGCATGTTCCATTTAGGTGTGGGTCTCCCGCGGGGACGGCTCCCGCAGACTTCTATTGAAGCCTATGGAAGCCATCCGAATCTGCGGTACACCTGCAGCTAAATTCCAGCTCTCCAGCGCGGGAGAGCAGGGGTTAAAAAAAAAAGAGTGCACGGCGCATGCGCGCAGCACACTGCCGGCGTGCCGAGCACATCCTCCGGGCCGAAGAAAGTAGATCCGGCTGTGACAGAGGGCAGATCTGCAGCGTCCAGACAGGTAAGTAATTCTTCTGTGCACTGCCTGTTCATCAGAACCATTCTTAACATCCTCCTATGATCCCTTTCGATGACAAGTTGTTTCCGTCCACAGGAACGCCTTTTAATTAATGGGAAAACATTTACTAAAGACGCTAGGCTTGGTATAATTGCTGCTGGTACGCAGTGCGCTCAGTAATACACGAAGAGGCGGACACCTCTCGGCGCCTTCTCAGAAATGTCCAACCTGGCGTACATTTCTGGTATCATTTATGCCAGTTTCTGGTGCAAATTATACATAAATCCGTAGGTCTGAGAAGCCTGACAAGCCATGACCATTTTTTGGAAAAATTGCGAGTACAGCGGGAAATGAAGAAAAGTGGTACATTTTTTGCTAAAAAATTTGCATCTATTTTTACACCAGAAACGGCTGTAGAGAAGTTTATAAATGCGCCCTAATGTTTTTTCTGGATCACGCCATTCTTGATATATACAAGAAAACCCCACACGGCTGGACAGACATCTGTCTGGGATGAGTTAGTGATCCTGCACTGAGCAGGGGTTTGGACGCGATGACCCCGGAGGACCCGATGACCCCGGAGGACCCGATGACCCTGGAGGTCCCGATGACCCTGGAGGTCCCGATGACCCCGGAGGTCCCATCCAACTCTACTATTCTATGATTCTACAATTGGAAGTCTATGAAGTACGCTTAACCCTTTGCAATCCAATTTTGGATTCAAGGTTTCCTAGGGGACTTTCTCTTTCTGCCATTACACAATTGCACCATCTGCTGGCTAGAGCCAGTACTGCGGTATGTGACATGCTGGAGAGGCCCCTGACCACAGATCGGCCAGTGACATACAGTAAGAATACCCTGCCAGACGTCTTCCGACATCGGAGCTGTACAGCCTTCAATCAGAATGTCTTCAGACGTCACAGTGGATTGGAAAGGGTTGATACATTTGTTGCAATTACAGAGGTACAGACTTTACTTAGACAAGTGTATGAAACGCCGGTCTTAGTAAATAGGCCCCATTGTGGTTTTGGTATGAGAAAGGGACATTGGTTAGCATAGGATCCTGGAGCAACATCTGCTGGGAAGTCTGATCTTCGCCCCGTGTTTTTGGAGGTCGCCTTTGGGATTCTGATTCCATCTCACACTCCAAAAATACACTTAGCCTAATTACTTTCCAATAAAATCATCCCCCAGTGTGTGTGAGAACTTAGGAAAGTCAGATTGTGAGCCCCCTAGGGACCATGACGGATGTGACTGCCTGTTCTGTGCAGTGCGGGGAATATATAATGAGCAGTCATTTATAGCAATACGTTATTACAGCCACACTATCGCATCTACAGTAAATGATCTCGTCTTCTGTTTCTGCCATCTATTACTGTACCTAAGCTGATCTCTCCATCTCGGTGTTTGGTGCCACCATAACTCCCAGCACGGATCATATCTGACTCCGATCCTTCTTTTACTCCCTATATTCAGCCTCTTGCTCGTTCTTGTCATCCACATCTCCAAAATATCTCCTGAATCTGTCCTTTCTTTTTTACTGTAAGGCCGCCTGCAGACGGTTGGATCCCGCTGCGAGAATTCTGGCAGCGGGATCCCGCCGCCGAATTTCCACCCGTGTGCAGGGGGCCTAACTCTTATTGCTGCCCTCATCCATTCCCACCTTGACTTCTGTAACTCATTTTGCTGTCGAGGTGCTATACTGATGCCCCTCTCGGGGGTGGTGGTGTGAGACAGGTTCAGGATGGCGAAGCAGCTTACAGACAGAAATGGAGGCCAGATTTTTTACAAAATTATGATTTTACAGTACTGGAACTTGATGAATATTTGTGCTCCATGGGGGGGGGGGGCTGGGTACTTGAACAGTACATAATATCACATGAGATTAGTGTGTCGCGATTGTTCATTGAAAACAATGAAAGTAATGGGAGTGTAGTATCCCGGAACAACATCCTGGTCCCCTCCATAATTGTCATACATGTATGTCTTATGTGGATGCACTGTGCAAAGCTGTCATGTCTATTTTCTGTATGTGTGTTGCACGGCTGCAGCATCTGAAGGGTTAACTCCCATAAAATCATTGTCTGTCAGCTCTGTCTGCTGCTGAGTTTGTCTGTCTTACTGTGTCATGTGGTACAAGTGAGGTTATAAAAGTGAGTCTCTGAGATCGGGAAAGGGTCTTCTTCTTTCTGTGTTGGAGCAGGGTTCCATCTTACCTGCTGCTCGGAGCTAACACAGAGTTGCATGGGAGCACCATCAGTTTCCACGTTGGTGAAGATGGAGGAAGAGCAACGACTACCCGTAGCGCATGGAGTGTGGATGTAAGAGAGTGAGTCCATTCCAGAGAGAGAGCACACAACCCCCATCATCCTACTTCAGACAAACCCATTCACACTACAGGCATTATTTTTCCTGTGTGGCCATCCGCAAATGGAATCCCTACACAGTGGTACGAGATTGTGACACCCACGCGGAGAAGGTGCGGGTGCATTTAAGCTAAGTCTTCTACTAAGTAATTTTGTCCTGCCAGAGAGTATGTGGGTTCTTGTCCTCCGACGTATATTTCATGTCCGGGACCGGTGACATATAGATAACGTGAAGTATAGGGCCGTATTGTTCCTGTGTTTTTATACCTCCCAACCTCTGAGCTTCTGCCTGTAACGGCTGCCGTGAATGTTACCTGTAATTACCTGTTTGCAAAGTTTACCTAAGTAAAGTTTTACCGGGCCTCAACTGTTCCTGAGGACCCGAGGTGCGATACACTTGTGCAGTGTTTATTACTCCGCCGCATAGAAATAACGGTGTGGGAACATTGGCGTCACGACGTGATATACATATAGACTTCCATAAATATTCCCCCCGTGTTACCACTCGGTTACACCGGACTGCTCTCCCGGCCTTATGCACAGTAAGTGTTGTGTATTCCAGTGCCTTACAAATTTCCGGCATCTCTCTCAGGTCACCACTCTGCGATCCTCTGTATGAAAAAGAAGGAAAAAGGAATATTTTCCTTTTTCTTCCTCTTTTTCCTTCTTCATGCCCAACAGACATAAAAAAAAAATGCACAAACATCGGCTCTCACAGATGATCCCCGAGGTAACAGAAGTGGTGGCCCAACTCAATCACATAGTGACCATGGAAAGAATAGAAGTAGAGCGGCACAAGGAAAAAGGTGCAAAAAAACTCTACAAAAAATGGAAGGGATTTCTCACTTCCCCCTTCTGAGAAGCGGAAATATCCGCTATAGTAACCCCCTTTAGATTTACAAAATGGTACCTATAGGAGGAACTGAGAGGAATGTTGGGCAGGCTAGCAGAGAGCCAGCAGGAAACAGGGAGCCACAACCATAAGGCAAAACAGCTCCTGGTCTGTCTCATGTGGAGTAAAGCTCTCCACACCTGCTGATAGGAAGAGCAACTAGAGAACCACACCCATAACCCTCTCCCAGGTATGACTAATAGTTAGCCTGCATCTACGCAGCATACAGAGAGAGAGCAGCAAGCAATCTCTGCACAACATGCATTAACCCTTGTCCTGCATAGCAACAGGGTGACAGGTCTGACCCTGCATCGCGGCAACTATGCCACGACGCTGTCACAACCGACAAGCCGCGACACCTCCCTTATCCATACCCCACTTCCCACTCACCGGACCCCCAGGAGGAGATCAAAGGCATTATGAGCCAAGACAGTTCTGAAACAACCTCATGATAAAGAGGACAAGAGGCTGCGATCCCGGTTTCCAAAAAAGAATGTAGAAACTAAGTGAAGAAACAAAAAGTTGATGGCAGGAAGATATTGTAAGAGTTACTATTATTTTTGACGTTAGATATTATTTTCCATGCGAATGACCCTGCGTGATCAATATGTAAAATGATACAATTCATGATTACTATGCAAATATTCTCATATTTTACTGATGGATCGAAAGACAAATAAAAAAATTAAAAAAGCTAAAAAAAAGCGCCTACTCAACAAAAACCCATGCAACGCATACATACATATGTGGGGAAATTAGCCCATTGTTGATGGACCGAAATTGCATACGCATGTGTTAATGAGCCTTAGCATTGTTCCTTTCATATCGGTTTAGTGGTATATACTATAGATATATGTCACTGCTGCATCTCATAGCCTTACAAGACTGGAAAACCTCTGCATATTCTAACAGGCTGCAAAACAGATGCTTGAGCCTTGAACAAAAGAAAAGCCAGAGGCCAGATTACATCTATCCAAGCATATATTCTGACTAGTTTGGGAGAAAATCATTTGTTCACATCAGTGGGAACTTTTGACCAAATAAGGTCTGAGATGTAACTGTGAAGGATCTGAAAATCTACATTAACGCCACAGGATCCAGCAATATCGCCAGGAAACTTTTGGACCAAGACCGTTACTCTATGATCCACACAGTAATACTTATATCTGGTTCTTTAAAGGCATTTATGCCCCGCCCCCCCTTTCCTTTCCCAGTACCCTTTACTATTACCAGATTTGTTCTCACTGTAGTGGCCAGACTTAGTATTACAGGCAACGTTCTTATTCCCATCAACAGGAACTTTGCCTGTAATACCAAGTCTGGCCACTGCAGTAAGAACGGAGCTGTTTTCTTCCTGCAGAAATCAGCTCAGAGCACAAGCACGCTGGCCCAGCAAACAGCTGATCAACAGGGGATCTCAGGCTGTAGACCCCTGCTGATCTACTAATGAAGGGCTATTCTTAAGGACCTTCTACATTATCGTTTAAAAAATGCTAATTTGAGTAATGATTGTTCAGTGTCAGCACGGCCCATTCAACGGCGCACAATAATTTGTTTTCTCATCGTTCATCATTCATTTTTTGCTGGCATCAGAATTATCATCGCTGGGTGCCATTCAGTTGCGATAAGGCCCAGTGCTGCCATGGCTGCTGCCTGTGGCGTGGCTTTATAGAATGCCTATTAGACTGTGGAATACTGTAATCCTATGATATTATATTACACTGCAGGTGCAATCAAACGATCACAAGCTCAAGTCCCCTATAGAACTGAAAAAAAAGTGGAAAAACAGATTTTCAAAAAAATTTCATTCATTATCAGAAAAAATTAAAAGTATTAAAAGTTTTTAAAAACACCACTTTTCCAATATTAATAATAAAAAATAAACATATTTGGTACTGTTGTGTCCAATAAAATCTGATCTATCAATGTAACCCATTATTTACCACGCACGGTGAATGTCGTCCAGAAAAAAAATACACCACACCAGAATTGCCCTTTTTTTGGGTCACCCCGTCTCCGAGAATTTTTTTATAAAAAGTGATCAAAAAGCCGTATGAAGCCGTATTATGGTACACACAGAAACAACAGGATTCCCTGCAAATAATGAGCCCTCACACAACTGTGTGGACGGAAAAATAAAAAAGTTATGCTTGTCACAAGCTGGCAGCAGAAATTTGTTTTCCTTTTTTCCAAAGATAGTGCTATTCATGAATGAATAGCTAAGCACTATCGGTAATTGGCTGAGCGCTCAGCCAATAGCTAAGCACTAGCTGTTATTGGCTGAGCGCTCAGCCAATCAGCACAGCCCTTTCAGGAGGTGGGGATTTTTAAATCCCCACCTGCTGAAAGTACTGGACAGCAGTGCCGGGGAGCCAGCCTGAGTGGTGGAGAGGTGGGTATTTTTTTTTTTACTTTTTTTTTTACCAGTTATTGATGCTTTTCAGGGAAGGGCTTATATTTCAAGCCCTTCCCCGAAAATCATACTGCAGGGTTTGCTACAAACTGTTGCTTTCAATGGAACCGGCAGCAGCGGAAAACATCCACCAAACGGCCACTTTATTAGAGCCCCCCATCCAGTAGGGTGTTGGACCTCCTTTGGCCTTCAGAGCATGTGTGGCATCATGTCTGGGATAGGCCATCAATATTGCAGCCCCCTCACTCAGCTGAACGGTCGGAATGTCAGGAGTCACACCCCACCCTTAAATATTGATATCTATTCAAGGGATTGCAGTCTCTAGAAACCCCTTTAAGTTCATTGTTCTTGGTAATGTATCTGTGTTCTCAAAACTCATACATGTCACTGATGGAACAAACAGAACTCTTGGAAGTAATGTAGCCGCAAGACCTTAGTCATTTCAGACTAACACAGAAAGCAGATGGTTTATGAGGAGCCGGCCTGATTTGTGTTGGTGCATGTTCATAGGAGGGGCACAAAATGAGAACATCACCAATACAGCTGACCTCACTATGGGCGAGTCCAGCACAAGTAATCATTCCACTGCCTCCTAAATAAACGATGGAATTCGGGTTCCCTGCCCATAAAGTTGATGTAACCAGAATAATAGAAATTGGAGAATATCTGCATGTTAGCGGCTACCGGATAGTACGCTAAAAAAAGCACAATTTATATGTTTAATTAAAATTGGCTGTTCTGGTAACATTTCACGCTGCAGTGATTCTTCTAGTTGGAGTCAAAGATGGTTGGACGGCAACATGGTAAATGGATTGTATCACCACATAGTTTTTTATTCTGAAATATTCCAGTTTGCACACTGCCACCGAGGCACACTCAATAGGCTAACATCTCCTGCTGTCTGCCGGTCATTTCACAGCTTAGCTGTGTTGACTGGGACAGAGCCAACAGAGTCATCTCATCTATTAACCATTAAGGACCCAGCACCATGCTTGGCCCTGGGCTTTAACTCCAGCCAACAGTGAAAATATGGTGCAGGTATAAAGTTCATGCATGAGCAGGTTGGGTTCTTGGCTGTCAGACAGCTGAAGACCCAGAGGAAAAGACAGAAGCGGTTTAAGAACAGGTCATTCAAACAATCATTCATCCCCTTATTCATATTGATTTCATAACCCCACCCTCCTATAAGGCCTGTTTTGCAATGCTCTTTGGCCTTACGAATGCTCCAGACCTTCAGTGAGAAGAACCTGGTTAAAGGGGCTTTCCAGCACTTTCAAAATTATTTGCAAACGGCTTGCATGCAGTAAGATTAGTCACTGACTAATGTTCTGTCTGTAGCTGAGATACCTCCTCAGTCTCATTTTTTCCAAGAAGTACTAAACATAATATGAATCAGCAGGTCACGGCCCATTGTAGTAGTTCATAGTTGGCAACTTTTACAAACCGCCTCAAGAGAGATTCTCGATGTGTTGTGCGTAGTCTTTCCTCAAATACTCCTGATACTCCGTACAGAGCGTGCCGTGCCCAGAAAGTAGCGTGTGAGTAAGGAAGATTGTACTGCTGCTGACCCTGTGACATGTGCTACAGGGGCCTCAGAGGGGCAGTATATCTACTGTAAATGGGACTACATAGGGGGCAATATATTGGAGTGGGGCCACAGAGGGGGCAGTATATCTAAATGGGACTCCAGAGGGGGCAATATATTGGAGTGGGGCCACAGAGGGGGCAGTATATCTAAATGGGACTACAGAGGGGGCAATATATTGGAGTGGGGCCACAGAGGGGGCAGTATATCTAAATGGGACTCCAGAGGGGGCAATATATTGGAGTGGGGCCACAGAGGGGGCAGTATATCTAAATGGGACTACAGAGGGGGCAATATATTGGAGTGGGGCCACAGAGGGGGCAGTATATCTAAATGGGGCTATTGAGAGGGCAATATATTTAAATGGGCGCACAGAAGGGGCACTATTATGAAGTGGGCACACAGAGAGGAAACTATGACTAAGTGATGCACAAAGGAGGCACGATATCTAAGTGGCATCACTGAGGGAGAACTATTCCTAAGTGGGGCCACAGAGGGCACATTATTACTTTGTTGGGTGAAAGAGGGCATAGTATTACATGGTGGGCCCAGAATCAGCAAGATCATAGAAGACATCATCTGGAAGTAACTGCACTGTAATCACTATCACTGTGTAGAACATTTATGTATCAAGATAAATTGTCCCACCCCTATATTCTGCTGGAATTAGTGGTAACTCTGTACAGAGTCCAAATAGTGTGTGAGTACAGAAGATTGTACTCCTGCTGGGGTTTGAAAAGGGACCTGGTGAGTTGGCGGTGGAATGGGACGTGGGGCCACTCAGCTCCAGAGTCCCTGCCTCACAAGCTCTATAGCGGCTGTGTGGTCTGCTGCTAATGATCTCATGTCACTGCTTGATCCTAAGGCAGGGGGTTTCCAAATGTGCCCTACCACCCTCGGTTAATGAAGTAAACCATCATAGCTTTTGTAGGGACAACCACTCATGTAACTGTCCCATGTTGCCTGCCGTTCCCCACAAGCCATCCATTCTTACGCATGGACCCAGATATAAACCAAACGCTATATTAAAAACTGTGTCCATCAGGGCCGTAACTATAGAGGATGCAGGGGATGCGGTTGCACCCGGGCCCAGGAGCCTTAGAGGGCCCATAAGGCCTCTCTTCTCCATATAGGGAACCCAGTACTATGGGTAAAGCATTATAGTTGGGGGCCCTGTTACAAGTTTTGCATCGGGGCCCAGAAGCGTCAAGTTACGCCTCTGGTGTCCATTCCACGTGTCCCTAGGGGAAAGGGATATTTGACGATCATAGCATTTCCAATCAGGTCTTTCTGTTGCTCGTCACACAGCGTTTCCCTGTACAATAACTGGTATTTTGCACATTTTGAACAGTCGAATGCCTCAGGACTGAGCGGTGGTCCTAACATTGCCAGGGCTATTTTCTATTTTTTCCACATTGTTTGGCCGTGGCTCAGACCACGTTCTCTTCCTCTGCATACCAGAGCGCGCCTGGAGTTCATTATTAAAAAACAACAAGCCAGCCGTCTTACACAAACATCTTACTCTGTAGAGAGTTCCTTTACGCCGGTCAGCGGACTTGTTTTCTGCACTTCTTACAACACAGTTACTATGATGCCAGCATCGTGTGCGTGTCTCCTGAGATTTGAATCTTTATCGTATGCCCAAAATAATGTACTGTTGGCTCCAAGAAAAAAGAGGTAAAATAATGCCCCCTTCCCCGTGCCCCTCACCCGCTTCTCGCCAAACCATCTCAGTCCCTGTAAAACTCAGCAGATCAGACCTCTACCATGAAAATCTAGAACATAGTCAATGGCTCAAGGATGTTCTCCTGTAGGCAATGGATAGGGGGTACATGTATAAAGTACCTTCTTACATGAACACTAATGGTTGGAAGAACATTTGTTTGCCTGATCAATGGCCCGTGTGATCGGGCAAATGAGCGTTCGTTGGCCAAACAGAGGCATGAACATGCCTACAACTACATATCTCCCTATGTAAATACGGAGATGCGCTGCAAACAGAAGCAATCTGTATCAGGGCAAATGATCATATTAAAAATTGCGGAAGCCACGGATTGACCACAGTGATCACATGCTTAAATCATATGATCGCACTTCCTGGAAGTGAAGGAGACCGGTGGCATGGTGACTGGAGTGGCAGGAAGAGAAAAAAAGTGGCTATGGTTCAAGTGTTTTCTTTACAGCATGCTTCGCCCGGTGCCGTGCCACAGATTGGGTGACCGGGAGACGGGGCAGGAAACCCCAGTGAATCTCTGGAAATTTAGGTAACTTGACATGTCTGCATTAGCCGCGTTCATGCAAGGTGAGCTGAGGCCAGTGGGACCAGCAACCAGAGGGGCCAGGAGAATCGAAAGAGGTGAGTATAGTTAAAGGAGTATTTCAGCTGGGAAGCGAATTTCCAAAAATTTCAGATACGAAAAGTGTGCCATGTTTATGGGTATGAATCGTACAGCCATTACCTTCTGGGGTAATCTGTAGGAATAAGAATTATCTGGAAGTCATGAAGGTCTGGATCAGATGGAGAAGAAAAGGAATGAGTCCAGAAGATGTCACCTGTCAGTCACTTGATGCCATTGTGTTTTCTATCTTGAGTGTGTCTCATCAGTACTAAGCTCACATGTAAGGTCTATAGCATTGTTCAGGTCTTACTGTAGTTCAAAACCTCTAAGGTTGGCACAACATCACGGACTTACGGAACAGTAGTAGAAGCCATAAAGCAGGCGCTGCTGGTGCCATTCTAGGCTTCTCTTTGGCTCCGTTTGGAGTGAAGTGGTGAAGGTCTACAGTGCAGATGGGCCCAAGAAGCAAAATCCTCAGAGACGTCAGGGCTGAAAGGTCCCTCTGAATAAACCAGGAGAGCTAAAGTCTAAGCGGCCAGAAGGGACCTAAGAGTAAAGGCCTCTCCGGCAGATGCCTGGTAGATGGAGAGCCACGTGCTCCAGTAATAGAGAGTCACTGTCGAAACTCTGCCCTGAGTACAAGACTATCCTCCATTGTAGTGTTTTGGACCGTTAGGCCCGTGTATTTGCAGTAATGGAAGCATGATGTGCCCTTCTATTGTGAGGAAGGATGTAAAGCACATATGTACACTAAAACGTATGTGGCATCTCGCACGCCTGCACCTTGTAGACACCCAACCTTTTGGCGCCATTTACATATTCTTCGTACATCTTCAGTGTTTTGGGGTACCATACATATGTAAACGTTGCTATAAAGTATGTCCATCTGTATCCATGTATTTCAATTACGAAAACACTCACATCTTTGCAATATCCCTTTAATATCAGCTCATTAACCCCTTCCCGCTATGGGACATACAGTTACGTCCTGCGGGTCGGGGTATGTATGAAGAGGGATTGCGTGGCTCAAAAAAGACCCCGTTTGCCTTATTTACAATAAGAGAATCTAACTAATAAAACAAAAATACATATTTGGTATCGCTGCGTCCGTAAAAGTCCGATCCATCAAAGTAACGCTTTACTTACCCTGCATGAGGAATGTCGCCAGCAAAAAAAAAATAATAAAGAACGCCAGACAAGCGCTTTTTGGTCACTCTGTCTCTAAAAAAAATTGCAATAAAAAGTGATCAAAAGGTCGTATGAATTCAAAAATGGCCCCAACTCAAACTGCAGGACGCCCCGCGATAAATGAGCCCTCGTACCACTATGTCAATTAGGAAAATCAAAACGTGATTGTGCGCAGAAGATGGCGGCAGAAAATAATAAACCATAAATTCTGAAAAAAATACAAGTTTGGTATCGCAGTAATCGTACGGACACATAGAATAAAGTTATCAGGTCGGCTTTGTTGCAGTTTGTGCGCCGTACAAAAAAGACGCACCGATAGATGGGGAAGTTTTTTTTTTTTTCATTTTACGCCACGTGATAAAAAGGTAGCGATCTACCATTAGGCCGGTCTCACACAACCAGATGGAAATTTCGGATTCCGCATGCGTCTGATCCGCGGTAATAGGCGGATCAATCAAATGTCATGGATTACACAATTCCGCTCACATTAGCGGGTTGGAATTACATAATCCACTCGCAGAAAACTGAATGGATATCCGTAACATAAAGCCCATTGTGCTCCATGGTCGCAGATATACCCGCAGCCCATATGGAACTACATTGTGTACGGGCTGTGGGTATCCGCATCATCGATAAGCAACGGTGCAGGAAATATGCACAAATATAGGTGTGCTGCGCATGACCGCCCGTGTGAGTACAGAGTAATGTGCAGTACATTACGTGGCCGTACGCAGGGTCACGGCCGGCTCACAGATGGAATCCGCTGCAGGCCTCCACAAGCGGATTCTGCATACGGCCGTGTGAGCCCGGTGTTATTCAGACCGCTACCAGTAATCCGTAACTTACAAGAAGCCCCGGGAACGCTCGTCTTCCTGCAGTTCCAGGAGCAGCTTGTTGAGCGTCTTCTGTGTGAGACCGCCGCACCTCAGCAGGCTTATGAAGCCTCACAGAGCGCCACTTATTACACCCCATCCCTGCCGCTGAGGTCAAGAAATGACCCCCAAAAAGTATGAGAGGAGGAGGGATACCCGGTTTTATTGCCCCATGGGCCCATCCCAACCCCGCTTCCATAATTACCCATCTTTAGACATGCCACATAGTTTACATTATTACTTTTATCTAAGATTTAGGGAACGCCAAAAAATGGGGGGGGGGGGGGGATATTTTTAAGGAAGCAAATTTTTTTCTGCACAAGTGAACAATGGGGCCTGGAATTTATTCAGTTGTGCCCTGAAATCCAGCGGGCATTCCCTCCATTATAGGCCTAGCCATGTGTCCTATAGGTAGATTGGGGCTACAATGGGTAGGTTTCTGAACACGGAACAAACGGGGGGATCCATTTTATGGGCACAAGTCCTCAATCTAATATGTACACTGTACAAAAAAAACAGTTTATAAAATGACAATTGCCAAAAAAGAAAAATTGTAATTTTTTCCATCTGCTTAGCTTAGATTTATTCAAAATGGGGTCATTTGTGGGGGTTCTCTGTCGTTTTGGCCGCTCAGGGTCTCTACAAATGGGCAATGGGGCCTAAAACGACTTTAAGCAAAATGTCTGTTCTGAAAGCCACCGGCTGCTCCTTTCGGTTTGGGCCCCGTTGTACATACGGATATAATATTAGGGCCACAACGGGTATTTTTTTGAATACAGGGCAAACTGGGGGATCAATTTTCGGGTGTAAATCCTTTTTTTTGTGCACCGTAGAAAAAAATCCTGTCTTTAAAATTACGTATTTGCAAAAATATGAGATTTTATTTTTTCTCCTCTAAGTTGCATTAACTCCTGAAAAAACCTGTGGGGTAAAATCCTCCTGACCCCCTCAGTGAATACATTAAGGGGTGTAGTTTTTAAAATAGTCATTTGTGGTGCATCTATCCTTCTGACACCTATGAGCCTTTGCAATCTTGGCTTGGTGCAGGAAAACAAAGTGTTCTGCAAAATGTTGATAAGTAATGTTAAAGGGGTGGTCTCGCGAAACCAAGTGGGGTTATACACTTCCGTATGGCCATATTAATGCACTTTGTAATGTACATTGTGCATTAAATATGAGCCATACAGAAGTTATTCCACTTACCTGCTCCGTTGCTAGCGTCCTCGTCTCCATGGTTCCGTCTAAATTCGCTGGCAGCTTGCTTTTTTAGACGCGCTTGCGCAGTCCGGTCTTCTCCTTTCAGCACGAGCCGCTTCAGTGTGCTCCCCGCTACAGCTCTTCTGCGCATGCGCAGACGAGCTGTCACTGCTCGGGAGCGCGCTGGAGCGGCCATTCTGTACCATCCTCTGTTAGAGGAAGGTGCAGAGCCGCCCAGCTGTCCGGAGAAGCCGCCCAGCTGTCCTGCCGTCCAGGTAAGTGATGGGCCGGGGGGGCTGCCGCTGCGCTGGGGGGGCTGTCGTCGCTGTCGCTGCGCCGGGGGGGGGGCTGCCGCTGCGATGGGGGGGCTGTCGCTAGGCCGGGGGAACTAGCGCTGGGCTCCGGAACCTAGCGCTGGGCTCCGGAACCTAGCGCTGGGCTCCGAAACCTGAGGGTCTAGCGCTGGGGAGCCGGGGGCTAGCGCCGGTTACCTGCTGCCTGGCGGTGGGCGACTGGTCGGCGGCTGCGGGGCGTCTGGTCGGCGGCTGCGGGGCGTCTGGTCGGCGGCTGCGGGGCGTCCGGTTGCCATGGAGACACAGCTGGCGGCGTCTCGGGAGCGCGCACGTCGGGCTGCAGCGAGCGACGGGGAAAGAGCCGGCGGCCATCTTGAGGAAACTTTTATAAGTTGCTGAAACGCTGGAACGGTAAGTACAAACCAGCTAGGAAAGTAATTTACAGGGGTAATTAGTAATGTATGTTTAATTAGGGGGACTGGGCAAAAAAAAAAAATAACTGCTTCCTCGAGACATCTCCTTTAAATTCGTACGTCTGGCATCCTGTATTACTAGTGCCTGAGATCGCTGTACAAGCGATAAGGCATGGCAGAGCAGTAGCTTTGCCATGCCTTATGACAGCGATCATAGGTATAGTGCTGTAAGTCCCTCAGAGGGACTCAAATGTTGTAAAAAAAACAAAGATTAAAAAAATGAATTTAAAAAAAATGTAAAAAAAAGAGTAAAAAAAAACATTTTTTTATGCTTTTTCTCAGATTAGCATAAAAAAAGGTAAAAAAAAATAAAACCCCACATATTGGGTATTGTCGCGACCGTAACGACACGTACAATAAGCTGCACATGCTTTTGACTGTGCATGGAAAAAAAAGCGTTAAAAAAACGCCAAAAAGCATTTTGCCTCACTAAAAACACAATAAAAGTGATCAAAAATGCCGTATGTACCCCGAAATGGTACCAGTAAAAATAAGCCCTCACAAAGCTCCGTACATCAAAAAATAAAAAAGTTACAGGACTTTAAATGCAGCGATTTAGAAAAAAAAAAAGGTTTCCCAAAAAAAAGGGTTTTATTGCAGAAAAGTGGAAAAAACTAAAAAAAAATGTAAGAATTTTGGTATCGTTGTAACCGTACCGACCCGCAGAAAAAATGGAATGTCTCATTTATGCTGCATGATTAACGCTGTAAAAAAAAAAATATATATATATATATATGGCAGAATTGATGCGTTTTCTATCCCTGCTATCATAAAAAAAAATTAAAGTTTTACAATATAGTTAATGCACCCAAAAATGACGCCAATAAAAACTACAGTTCGCCACGCAAGAAACAAGCCTCTATACGGCCGCGTCGACGGAAAAATAAAAAAGTTATGGCTTTTGATAAACGGAGAAAAAAATCCGCCAAAAATTGTTGCGTCCTTAAGCCCAAAATAGGCCGTGTCATGAAGGGGTTAATAAATTCCTTTGAACTATTCTTACCACCGCACAACATGTGGTGAAAAAACATTGTCAGAATCACTTGGATATGCAAAACCTTTACGGAGTTATTCTATGTTAAAGTAACACGTCAGATTTCCAAACTTTGGCCTGGTCATTAAGGCGCAAACAGGCTTGGTCACTAAGGGGTTAAGGTGCATAAACAGCCCCGCGCATATAACGCATTACGCTCACTCCTGCGCATTTTTTTTGCGCAGTAAACAAGTGTATTCACATGGGCAGGGGAGTCACCCCCCTGATTGGGTAATTCGCCTAATGTGGTGACGGTGATCGTGGTGTGCGCAGCACTTAGTGCATACCCCCGTGTGCAGATGTACGTGTTTGCTCACCTCCCATACACCTTATTTTTTTTGCGCCCACAAAAACAGTGGGTGCAAAAAAAAGCAGTGAGAACGCACCCATTAAAATTAGCAGGGTCTATTCTCCACGTTCTGTGGGAGGGATTTTCCCGCGTGGAAAATCGAGCAAAAACACTGCGGTCTGTTTAGGCCCTCAGGGACAAGCCTTCTGTACACCCCAACGTTATCTGTACTAGAAGCCTGGGAACTTACAGGTCATGCAGATGTAAGACAAGGAAACGCTATCTGTAATCATTGTCTGTGGTTGTACACTAGGTGGCGCTGCAGGGCAATGATGATATGGACAAACAACTGAATGTTTTCCCATTCCTCGGGGTACAGGGGGGGGGGGGGGGGGGAGGGGGAATGTTAGTTCTCTATGAGATTATAGAAGAGCTTCATACATAAACGGGCAGGGGGGGGGGGGGATAAAAACAGGATATAAAGTGTATGGGGGGGGGGATAAAAACGTGTACATATGTGTGTATGTGCATTTAGCTGCAAGTGTGTGTATGTGCATATAGGTGCAGGAGTGTGTATGTGCATATAGGTGCAGGTGTGTGTATGTTCATATAGGTGCAGGTGTGTGTATGTTCATACAGGTGCAGGTGTGTGCATGTGCATATAGGTGCAGGTGTGTGTATATGCATATAGGTGCAGGTGTGTGTATGTGCATATAGGTGCAGGTGTGTGTATGTTCATATAGGTGCAGGTGTGTGTATGTTCATACAGGTGCAGGTGTGTGCATGTGCATATAGGTGCAGGTGTGTGTATATGCATATAGGTGCAGGTGTGTGTATATGCGTATGTGCATACATGCAGGTGTGTGTATGTGCAAATGTGCATATAGCTGCAAGTGTGTGTATGTGCATATAGGTGCAGGTGTGTGTATGTGCATATAGGTGCAGGTGTGTGTATGTGCATATAGGTGCATATGTGTATGTGTACATGTGTGTGTATGTGCATTTAGGTGCAGGTGTGTGTATGTTCATATAGCTGCAGATGTGTGTATGTGCATATAGGTGCAGGTGTGTGTATATGCATATAGGTGCAGGTGTGTGTATGTTCATATAGGTGCAGGTGTGTGTATGTTCATATAGGTGCAGGTGTGTGTATGTTCATATAGGTGCAGGTGTGTGTATGTGCATATAGGTGCAGGTGTGTGTATATGCATATAGGTGCAGGTGTGTGTATGTTCATATAGGTGCAGGTGTGTGTATGTTCATATAGGTGCAGGTGTGTGTATGTGCATATAGGTGCAGGTGTGTGTATATGTGTATGTGTACATGTGTGTGTATGTGCATTTAGGTGCAGGTGTGTGTATGTGCATATAGGTGCAGGTGTGTGTATATGCATATAGGTGCAGGTGTGTGTATATGTGTATGTGCATACATGCAGGTGTGTGTATGTGCATATAGGTGCAGGTGTGTGTATGTTCATACAGGTGCAGGTGTGTGTATGTGCATATAGCTGCAGGAGTTGTATGTGCATATAGGTGCAGGTGTGTGTATGTGCATATAGGTGCAGGTGTGTGTATATGTGTACATGTGTTTGTATGTGCATTTAGGTGCAGGTGTGTGTATGTTCATATAGCTGCAGGTGTGTGTATGTGCATATAGGTGCAGGTGTGTGTATATGCATATAGGTGCAGGTGTGTGTATATGCATATAGGTGCGGGTGTGTGTATATGTGTATGTGCATACATGCAGGTGTGTGTATGTGAATTTAGTTGCAGGTGTGTGTATGTGCATTAAGGTGCAGGTGTGTGTATGTTCATATAGGTGCAGGTGTGTGTATGTGCATATAGGTGCAGGTGTGTGTATGTGCATATAGGTGCAGGTGTGTGTATATGCATATAGGTGCGGGTGTGTGTATATGTGTATGTGCATACATGCAGGTGTGTGTATGTGAATTTAGTTGCAGGTGTGTGTATGTGCATTAAGGTGCAGGTGTGTGTATGTTCATACAGGTGCAGGTGTGTGTATGCGCATATAGGTGCAGGTGTGTGTATATGTGTATGTGCATACATGCAGGTGTGTGTATGTGAATTTAGTTGCAGGTGTGTGTATGTGCATATGTGTATGTGCATATAGGTGCAGGTGTGTGTATGTTCATATAGGTGCAGGTGTGTGTATGTTCATACAGGTTCAGGTGTGTGCATGTGCATATAGGTGCAGGTGTGTGTATATGCATATAGGTGCAGGTGTGTGTATATGCGTATGTGCATACATGCAGGTGTGTGTATGTGCATATGTGTAAATGTGTATTTAGGTGCAGGTGTGTGTATGTTTATATAGGTGCAGGTGTGTGTATGTTCATATAGGTCCAGGTGTGTGTATGTTCATATAGGTGCAGGTGTGTATATGCATATAGGTGCAGGTGTGTGTATGTTCATACAGGTGTGTGTATGTGCATATAGGTGCAGGAGTGTGTATATGCATATAGGTGCAGGTGTGTGTATATGTTTATGTGCATACCTGCAGGTGTGTGTATGTGCATTTAGGTGCAGGTGTGTGTATGTGCATATGTGTAGATGTGTGTGTAAGTGCATTTAGGTGGAGGTGTGTGTATGTTTATATGAGTACAGGTGTGTGTATGTGCATATAGGTGCAGGTGTGTGTATGTTCATATAGGTGCAGGTGTGTGCATGTGTGTGTATGTGCATATAGGTACAGGTGTGTGTATGTGCATTTAGGTGCAGGTGTGTGTATGTGCATATAGGTGCAGGTGTGTGTATATGCATATAGGTGCGGGTGTGTGTATATGTGTATGTGCATACATGCAGGTGTGTGTATGTGAATTTAGTTGCAGGTGTGTGTATGTGCATTAAGGTGCAGGTGTGTGTATGTTCATACAGGTGCAGGTGTGTGTATGCGCATATAGGTGCAGGTGTGTGTATATGTGTATGTGCATACATGCAGGTGTGTGTATGTGAATTTAGTTGCAGGTGTGTGTATGTGCATATGTGTATGTTCATATAGGTGCAGGTGTGTGTATGTTCATATAGGTGCAAGTGTGTGTATGTGCATATAGGTGCAGGTGTGTGTATGTTCATATAGGTGCAGGTGTGTGTATGTTCATACAGGTTCAGGTGTGTGCATGTGCATATAGGTGCAGGTGTGTGTATATGCATATAGGTGCAGGTGTGTGTATATGCGTATGTGCATACATGCAGGTGTGTGTATGTGCATATGTGTAAATGTGTATTTAGGTGCAGGTGTGTGTATGTTTATATAGGTGCAGGTGTGTGTATGTTCATATAGGTCCAGGTGTGTGTATGTTCATATAGGTGCAGGTGTGTATATGCATATAGGTGCAGGTGTGTGTATGTTCATACAGGTGTGTGTATGTGCATATAGGTGCAGGAGTGTGTATATGCATATAGGTGCAGGTGTGTGTATATGTTTATGTGCATACCTGCAGGTGTGTGTATGTGCATTTAGGTGCAGGTGTGTGTATGTGCATATGTGTAGATGTGTGTGTAAGTGCATTTAGGTGGAGGTGTGTGTATGTTTATATGAGTACAGGTGTGTGTATGTGCATATAGGTGCAGGTGTGTGTATGTTCATATAGGTGCAGGTGTGTGCATGTGTGTGTATGTGCATATAGGTACAGGTGTGTGTATGTGCATTTAGGTGCAGGTGTGTGTATGTGCATATAGGTGCAGGTGTGTGTATATGCATATAGGTGCGGGTGTGTGTATATGTGTATGTGCATACATGCAGGTGTGTGTATGTGAATTTAGTTGCAGGTGTGTGTATGTGCATTAAGGTGCAGGTGTGTGTATGTTCATACAGGTGCAGGTGTGTGTATGCGCATATAGGTGCAGGTGTGTGTATATGTGTATGTGCATACATGCAGGTGTGTGTATGTGAATTTAGTTGCAGGTGTGTGTATGTGCATATGTGTATGTTCATATAGGTGCAGGTGTGTGTATGTTCATATAGGTGCAAGTGTGTGTATGTGCATATAGGTGCAGGTGTGTGTATGTTCATATAGGTGCAGGTGTGTGTATGTTCATACAGGTTCAGGTGTGTGCATGTGCATATAGGTGCAGGTGTGTGTATATGCATATAGGTGCAGGTGTGTGTATATGCGTATGTGCATACATGCAGGTGTGTGTATGTGCATATGTGTAAATGTGTATTTAGGTGCAGGTGTGTGTATGTTTATATAGGTGCAGGTGTGTGTATGTTCATATAGGTCCAGGTGTGTGTATGTTCATATAGGTGCAGGTGTGTATATGCATATAGGTGCAGGTGTGTGTATGTTCATACAGGTGTGTGTATGTGCATATAGGTGCAGGAGTGTGTATATGCATATAGGTGCAGGTGTGTGTATATGTTTATGTGCATACCTGCAGGTGTGTGTATGTGCATTTAGGTGCAGGTGTGTGTATGTGCATATGTGTAGATGTGTGTGTAAGTGCATTTAGGTGGAGGTGTGTGTATGTTTATATGGGTACAGGTGTGTGTATGTGCATATAGGTGCAGGTGTGTGTATGTTCATATAGGTGCAGGTGTGTGCATGTGTGTGTATGTGCATATAGGTACAGGTGTGTGTATGTGCATTTAGGTGCAGGTGTGTGTATGTGCATATGTGTGTGTATGTGCAAGCAGGTGCAGGAGTGTGTATGTGCATATAGGTACAGTTGTGTGTATGTGCAGGTGTGTGTATATGTGTATGTGTGTATATGCATACGTGCAGTTGTGTGTATGTGTGTATATGCATATAGGTGCAGGTGTGTGTATGGAAATATCTATATGTACATGTGCAGGTGTGTGTATGTGCAGATATGTACAGGTATGTGTATGTGTGTGTTTGTGCAGATAGGTGCAAGTGTGTGTATGGGCATGTGTGTACGTACATGTGCAGGTGTGGGTATGTGCAGCCAGGTGCAGGTATGTGTATGTGCAGGTAGGTGCAGGTGTGTGTACGTACATGTGCAGGTGTGTGTATGTGCAGACAGGAGCAGGTGTGTGTATGTGCAGACAGGTGCAGGTATGTGTATGTGCAGGTGTGTGTACGTACAGGTGTGTATATGTATGTGTTTGTGCAGATAGGTGCAGGTGTGTGTACGTACATGTGCAGGTGTGTGCATGTGCAGACAGGAGCAGGTGTGTGTATGTTCAGACAGCGGCAGGTATGTGTATGTGCAGGTGTGTGTACGTACAGGTGTGTATATGTGAGTGTATGTGCAGATAGGTGCAGGTATGTGTATGTGCAGGTGTTTGTACGTACAGGTGTGTATATGTGTGTGTATGTGCAGATAGGTGCAGGTGTGTGTATGTGCAGACAGGGGCAGGTGTGTGTATGTGCAGGTGTGTGTACGAACAGATGCAGGTGTGTGTTTGTGCAGAGAGGTGCAGGTGTGTGTATGTGTGTGTATGTGCAGACATGAGCAGGTGTGTGTATGTGCAGATAGCTGCAGGTATGTGTATGTGCAGATAGGTGCAGGTGTGTGTGTATGTGCAGATAGCTGCAGGTGTGTGTGTATGTGCAGATAGCTGCAGGTGTGTGTTTGTGCAGATAGATGCAGGTGTGTGTACGTGCAGACAGGTGCAGGTGTGTACGTACATGTGCAGGATTTCACTACTTTTCTCTCCTCCCACCTTTGCTGATTTTCATATAATAAGGGCTCCTTCAGACGAGAATATTTCGCCTCATTTTTGCCCGTGGTAAACTCCTGCTTGCAAATCGCAGACAACAGATTGACTTGAATGGCTTCATTCCCAATGTTCTTTTTTTCACGTGCAGGTCGCTTTTTGTGACATGCTCTATTTTTGTGCACCTTTGCACACCAAAGTCCCCATAGGAGTCTGTATGTACGTGTGGCTATGTGCGATACACTGCGCGTACCCGCGAACACTGATGCCTAATTTGGCTTAATAGCTATTACTCGTATATCAGGACGGGGTGATTCCCCCATTTCTGTGAACTAGCAGTACCTGCGCGAATACACACAGCATTTCCACCGGCACGCATGCAAAATACACTTGTTCACTGTCAAAACGTAGCGCTAGCGGGTGTATTTCGGAGTACTCTGGTGTGGGGCTGCCCTCACTCCCCAGACCCATATATCCCACAGAACAAGCCCAGAAGTAGTTCTGTTCTACCTCCGGTGGCAGCTACAAAGCCACAATTGTATTATTAATCCCCATGACGATAAACCCGCACTCTGACCTCTGTAGGATACATTATCCTATTGGTCAACTCCTTATTGTTAACTTGTTTTAAATTTAAAGGGGTTGTGTCAAGATGGCGTCCTATTAGGGTATATAGTAGCGTATGGGCCGTGGGTATATCCGCCACCATGGAGCAAAAGGGTTCTATGTTGCGGATATCCGCGGTGAAATAGAACCTGCTACATTCTGTTTTCTGCAGTTGGATTACGTCATTCCGACCCGCTAATGTGAGTGGAATTGTGTAATCCAATGTATCTGATTGAGCCGCGTATTACCGGATCAAACACTTGCGGAATCCACAACTCCTATCCGGTCGTGTGAGATAATGGTGATCATCTGACCAGGGACCGCTCAACGAGGCCTTCGGTCACTGCTCCAGGCTCTTGGCTACCTTTGGTGACCGACAACAAGCAGATTTTTAGGGCACTCCCAGGGTTCTGCTCATATGTCTGCCATCTTGCCGATGGGCACATGCACAGAAGGGAAGGTCCGTGGAGGATTATTGTGTCGGGATAGAAATGCCTTCCGGTAAGAAGTTTCATCTCTCCTCACCGATTGGAGACAAAACGTAAACTTTTTTTTTACTTTTACGTGATCACTGTTATCCACTGTATAATGGCGATCACATGACCAGGGACGGAACACCGTGGCCCTTGGTCACTGCTCCAGGCTCTCGGCTACCTTAAATTTCTCCGGCCCTCCACAGCTTCTGCGCTTGTCATTTTGCCGACGGGTACATGTGCAGAAGACGGGGAACATGTGCCGGCGCGGGGGAGCGGTGAGTTGCGGCAGTCAGCAGGGGGGAGCCGTGGGGGGGGGGGGGGAGAGAGATCTCCCCTCCATTCCCCCCCCCCCCTGCAGCTCCCTGCCCGCCGCCGGCACCCGAACCTTTTCTCTCGAGCGGGCAGGTACTCGCTAAGGGCAATGCTCGCTTGAGCAATTGCCCTTAGCGAGTATGCTCGCTCATCACTAGTAGTAACCCTCCGTGGCCGCTCTCTACCAAATTCCCATAGATGTGTGGAGAGAATTGCCTCCATTCCCCGAGAAGAGCTTCAGATAGTGATGCGGGGAATGATGGATGTGTTGGGCGTGCACGGATACGGCGTTCTGGTCATCCCAAAGATGTTCAATGGAATTGAGATCCAGACTTTGAGCTGGCCAATGAAGTTTGCAGATGTCCTGCTTCTTAAAGCATGCCGCAACACTGCGTGCTGTATGACATGGTGGTCGGTCACGTTGAAGGTGACACGGAGCTGTACCACAGTATTGCCACGGGGTAGGTGATGCCACATTGTCCGGAGTGTCTCTGTACTCATTGGCGTTGAGGGTGTACTTCACTATAACCAATGGTCCTAGTCCTTCCTGGAGGAAACACAGAATGACGCCGGTCCTGCAGTCTACTTTACCTGACAAGAACCGCTCCTGGAAGGGGAAATTCTCCAGAGGTGGTTAGGGTTGGATCACTACACAGACACTCACAGAACAGTACCTCTGCACGGTGATCTCAGGCTCACTCTCAAACTCTCTCTCTCTCTCTCTTACTTCTCTTGCTCTCTCTCCTCCACGGTTCCTGGTATAGGGACCCTCCGAAACGGCTCCCCTTCTTCCATCATTTATCATCTCTCACATATCACATACCAGGACATAGATTGATACATTTGCAGGCATCTCCCAGTCTCATGCAGACATTAACCTCTCATTTGCTGCAGCTGTGCAATACACATAACAGTAGACTAGACAATTTGCACAGTGCATCTACACAAAAGACATGACATGCATGACATTTATGGAGGGACCAGAAATATACGTTCTGGGCCACTACATTTATTTCAAGTATTGCAAAAAGAAAAAAATTCTACAGACTGTGTGACCACCACTCCATTCAGAGGGCAGGGGATATGGGACCCATGTTCTTATGATTGAAGGGAGTCCCAGTGGTCTTACCCCCACCGATTAGACTTATTTTGGCGCAACTTCTATTAAGCGGTTTTCTCGGTATGATGGATAACCTGAGAGTGAAAAAATGTTGGAACACTGGGCGTCTGATCGCTGGGATACTTGGTGATCCTGAGAACATTGCATCACGAATCCTCTAAGAGAATGAAGCTGTGGCACATATGCATGACCGCCATTCCATTCACTTATATAGGATGGAGGGAGATAGCTGCGCTTGGCTAATTTCCTCTGTTCCATAGTAGTAAATAGAGTGGTGGTCACTAGAGATGAGCGAACGCGTTCGTCCGAGCTTGATATTCGTGCGAATATTAGGGTGTTCGGGATGTTCGTTATTCGTAACGAACACCATGCGGTGTTCTGGTTACTTTCACTTCCTTCCCTGAGACGTTTGCGCGCTTTTCTGGCCAATTGAAAGACAGGGAAGGCATTACAACTTCCCCCTGCAACGTTTAAGCCCTATACCACCCCCCTGCTGTGAGTGGCTGGGAAGATCAGGTGTCACCCGAACATAAAAGTCGGCCCCTCCCGCGGTTCGCCTCAGATGCCGTGTGAGTTAGATGAGGGACAGTGCTGTTTGTACCGGAGCTGCTGTAGGGAAAGAATTGGTAGTTAGTGTAGGCTTCAAGACCCCCCAAAGGTCCTTATTAGGGCCACTGATAGCTGTGTGTTGGCTGCTGTTAGCAGTGGCAAATTTTTTTTTTCTCAAAATCGGCAGTGCAGAGCATTGCACCCGGCATTAGGGACAGAAGTGCTGCATAGGCAGGGAGAGTGTTAGGAGTGAGTGTAGCCTTCAAGAACCTCAACGGTCCTTTCTAGGGCCATATTTATCCGTCTGCAGTACTGTCCAGGCTGCTGTTGGCTGTGCTGCATTTTTTTTTGTTTCTCAAAATCGCCTCTGCAGAGCATTGCACCCTCCATTGATACTGCAGGGAAAGAATTGTATAGGCAGGGCCACAACACAGTTGTTATTCATTGAATATACGCAGTGCTGCCTTTTGGTGCCAAAAAACGGAAAATAATTAAATTTGTCCTGCCTCTGTCCGTCCTAACGCCTGTGGACACGTGTGAGCTGCGTGAACAACATTGCTAAATCAGACGCACCCAGCTACGCTTTACTGCTGGCTTCGCCATTTGCTTTCCTTAATTGGGAAAAAAATACCTGCTCTGCCAGAGTTATAATAACTCTGCTACCCTCACGTTCTGTGACACATAAGCAGGGACACAGCACAGTTATTAAACTTCTCATGTTCATTGAATATACGCAGTGCTGCCTTTTGGTGGAAAAAAACTGAAAACAAATCTATTTGTCCAGCCTCTGTCCGTCCTAACGCCTGTGGACACGTGTGAGCTGCGTGAACAACATTGCTAAATCAGACGCACCCAGCTACGCTTTACTGCTGGCTTCGCCATTTGCTTTCCTTAATTGGGAAAAAAATACCTGCTCTGCCAGAGTTATAATAACTCTGCTACCCTCACGTTCTGTGACACATTAGCAGGGACACAGCACAGTTATTAAACTTAGATTATTCATTCACTAGAGGCAGTGGGGCCTTTCGTTTTCCAAAAAGGGCAAAAATTATATTTGGCCTGCAGTCTTGCGCCAATTTATTTCCTGCCTGTGAAATCAAATCACTGGTAATACAGCATGCTGAGGGGTAGGGGTAGGCCTAGAGGACGTGGACGCGGCCGAGGACGCGGAGGGCCAAGTCAGGGTGTGGGCACAGGCCGAGCTCCTGATCCCGGTGTGTCGCAGCCGACTGCTGCGCGATTAGGAGAGAGGCACGTTTCTGGCGTCCCCACATTCATCGCCCAATTAATGGGTCCACGCGGGAGACGGTTATTAGAAAATGAGCAGTGTGAGCAGGTCCTGTCCTGGATGGCAGAAAGTGCTTCGAGCAACCTATCGTCAACACGCAGTTCTGCGCCGTCCACTGCTGCAAATCCGAATCCTCTGTCTGCTGCTCCTCCTTCCTCCCAGCCTCCTCACTCTACTACAATGACACCTGCTCAGGAGCGGGAACACTCCCAGGAACGGTTCTCGGGCCTCTGCTCAGATTGGGCAGCAGCGGTTCCTCTCCCACCAGAGGAGTTTATAGTCACTGATGCCCAACCATTCGAAAGTTCCCGGGGTCCGGGGGATGAGGCTGGGGACTTCCGCCAACTGTCTCAAGAACTTTCTGTGGGTGAGGAGGACGATGACGATCAGACACAATTGTCTTGCAGTGAGGTAGTAGTAAGGGCAGTAAGTCCGAGGGAGCAGCGCACAGAGGATTCGGAGGAAGAGCAGCAGGACGATGAGGTGACTGACCCCACCTGGTGTGCAACGCTTACTCAGGAGGACAGGTCTTCAGAGGGGGAGTCAAGGGCATCAGCAGGGCAGGTTGCAAGAGGCAGTGCGGTGGCCAGGGGTAGAGGCAGGGCCAGACCGAATAATCCACCAAGTGTTTCCCAAAGCGCCCCCTCGCGCCATGCCACCCTGCAGAGGCCGAGGTGCTCTAAGGTCTGGCAGTTTTTCACAGAGACGCCTGACGACCGACGAACAGTGGTGTGCAACCTTTGTTGCGCAAAGCTCAGCCGGGGAGCCAACACCAACAGCCTCACCACCACCACCATGCGCAGGCATATGATGGGCCAAGCACCCCACAAGGTGGGACGAAGGCTGTTCAGCGCCTCCGGTTTGCACCCCTGCCTCTCCCCCTGTGCCCCAACCTGCCACTGAGATGCAACCCCCCTCTCAGGACACAGGCACTACCGCCTCATGGCCTGCACCCACACCCTCTTCTCCGCTGTCCTCGGCCCCATCCAGCAGTGTAGTTCAGCGCACCGTCCAGCCGTCGCTTGCGCAAGTGTTCGAGCGCAAGCGCAAGTACGCCGCCACGCACCCGCACGCTCAAACGTTAACCGTCCGCATCGCAAAATTCATCAGCCTTGAGATGCTGCCGTATAGGGTTGTGGAAACGGAGTCCTTCAAAAGTATCATGGAGGCGGCGGCCCCGCGCTACTCAGTTCCCAGTCGCCACTACTTTTCCCGATGTGCCGTCCCAGCCCTGCACGACCACGTCTCCCGCAACATTGTACGCGCCCTCACCAACGCGGTTACTGCCACGGTCCACTTAACTACGGACACGTGGACAAGCACAGGCGGGCAGGGCCACTACATCTCCCTGACGGCACATTGGGTGAATTTAGTGGAGGCTGGGACAGAGTCAGAGCCTGGGACCGCTCACGTCCTACCCACCCCCAGAATTGCGGGCCCCAGCTCGGTGCTGGTATCTGCGGAGGTGTATGCTTCCTCCACTAAAGCACCCTCCTCCTCCTCCTCCTCTGTCTCGCAATCAAGATGTGTTAGCAGCAGCATGTCGCCAGCAGTCGGTGTCGCGCGGTGTGGCAGCACAGCGGTGGGCAAGCGTCAGCAGGCCGTGCTGAAACTACTCAGCTTAGGCGATAAGAGGCACACGGCCCACGAACTGCTGCAGGGTCTGACACAGCAGACCGACCGCTGGCTTGCGCCGCTGAGCCTCCAACCGGGCATGGTCGTGTGTGACAACGGCCGTAACCTGGTGGCGGCTCTGCAGCTCGGCAGCCTCACGCACGTGCCATGCCTGGCCCACGTCTTTAATTTGGTGGTTCAGCGCTTTCTGAAAAGCTACCCACGCTTGTCAGACCTGCTCGTAAAGGCGCGCCGGCTCTGCGCACATTTCCGCAAGTCCCACACGGACGCTGCCACCCTGCGCACCCTGCAACATCACTTTAAGCTGCCAGTGCACCGACTGCTGTGCGACGTGCCCACACGGTGGAACTCTACGCTCCACATGTTGGCCAGGCTCTATGAACAACGGAGAGCAATAGTCGAATACCAACTCCAACATGGGCGGCGCAGTGGGAGTCAGCCTCCTCAATTCCTTTCAGAAGAGTGGGCCTGGTTGGCAGACATCTGCCATGTCCTTGGTAATTTTGAGGAGTCTACCCAGGTGGTGAGCGGCGATGCTACAATCATTAGCGTCACCATTCCTCTGCTATGCATCTTGAGAAATTCCCTGCAAACCATAAAGGCAGCTGCTTTGCGCTCGGAAACGGGGGCGGGGGAAGACAGTATGCCGCTGGATAGTCAGGGCACCCTCCTGTCTATTTCTCAGCGCGTACAGGAGGAGGAGCATGAGGAGGATGAGGAGGAGGGGGAAGAGACAGCTTGGGCCGCTGCTGACGGTACACCGGCTGATTGCCTGTCATCCTTTCAGCGTGTATGGCCTGAGGAGGAGGAGGAGGAGGAGGAGGATCCTGAAAGTGATCTTCCTAGTGAGGACAGCCATGTGTTGCGTACTGGTACCCTGGCACACATGGCTGACTTCATGTTAGGATGCCTTTCTCGTGACCCTCGCGTTGCACGCATTCTGGCCACGACGGATTACTGGGTGTACACACTGCTCGACCCACGCTATAAGGAGAACCTGCCCACTCTGATTCCCGAAGAGGAAAGGGGTTCGAGAGTGTTGCTATACCACAGGACCCTTGCGGACAAGCTGATGGTAAAATTCCCAGCCGACAGCGCTAGTGGCAGAAGGCGCAGTACCGAGGGCAAGGTAGCAGGGGATGTGCGTAGATCGAGCAGCATGTACATCCCAGGCAGTGCAACAGTCTTTAAGGGCCTGGCCAGCTTTATGGCTCCCCACCAAGACTGTGTCACCGCTCCCCAGTCACGGCTGAGTCGGCGGGAGCACTGTAAAAGGATGGTGAGGGAGTACGTAGCGGATCGCACGACCATCCTTGGTGACGCCTCTGCCCCCTACAACTACTGGGTGTCGAAGCTGGACACGTGGCCTGAACTAGCGCTGTATGCCCTTGAGGTGCTTGCTTGTCCTGCGGCTAGCGTCTTGTCGGAAAGGGTGTTTAGTGCGGCTGGGGGAATCATCACAGATAAGCGTACCCACCTGTCAACCGACAGTGCCGACAGGCTTACACTCATCAAGATGAACAAAGGCTGGATTTCCCCAGACTTCTGTTCTCCACCAGCGGACAGCAGCGATACGTAAGCAATACGTAGGCTGCACCCGCGGATGGAAGCTACGTTCTCTCTCACCATCCAAAACGGGGACATTTCTGCTTCATCAATCTGTGTCTAATATTCCTCCTCCTCCTCCTGCTCCTCCTCCTGAAACCTCACGTAATCACGCTGAACGGGCAATTTTTCTTAGGGCCACAAGGCTCACTCAAATAATTTTTCAGAACAATTTTTATAAGTTTCAATGCGCTTAAAAGCGTTGGAACTTTAACTTGAACCAATTTTTCGTTACACTGGGCTGCCTCCAGGCCTACTTACCACTTAAGCCACATTAACCAAAGCGATTCACCTGCCATCTTGGTTGGGCATGGCCAATTTTTACTGAGGTACATTAGTACTGTTGGTACACCAATTTTTTTGGGCCCCACCTACAGTGTAATCATAGTAATTTCTATGTTCTTCGCCTGCACTCATGGTACAGAAAGGTGTGTGGGGTTGGCCTACACTTTAGCTACATAAATGTAACTTGTGCCTTGGCTATACTAAGGCTACTGAAATGGAACTAAGACTGCGCTCCCACTATACTGCTGCTTCAGAATTGTTACTGGGGCCTGTCTTGAGTGCTACTATTGCTGACATGGAACGAAGACTGCGCTCCCGCTATACTGCTGCTTCAGAATTGTTAATGGGGCCTGTCCTGAGTGCTACTATTGCTTACATGGAACGAAGACTGCGCTCCCGCTATACTGCTGCTTCGGAATTGTTACTGGGGCCTGTCTTGAGTGCTACTATTGCTGACATGGAACGAAGACTGCGCTCCCGCTATACTGCTGCTTCAGAATTGTTACTGGGGCCTGTCTTGAGTGCTTCTATTGCTGACATGGAACGAAGACTGCACTCCCGCTATACTGCTGCTTCAGAATTGTTACTGGGGCCTGTCTTGAGTGCTACTATTGCTGACATGGAACGAAGACTGCGCTCCCGCTATACTGCTGCTTCAGAATTGTTAATGGGGCCTGTCCTGAGTGCTACTATTGCTTACATGGAACGAAGACTGCGCTCCCGCTATACTGCTGCTTCAGAATTGTTACTGGGGCCTGTCTTGAGTGCTACTATTGCTGACATGGAACGAAGACTGCGCTCCCGCTATACTGCTGCTTCAGAATTGTTAATGGGGCCTGTCCTGAGTGCTACTATTGCTTACATGGAACGAAGACTGCGCTCCCGCTATACTGCTGCTTCAGAATTGTTACTGGGGCCTGTCTTGAGTGCTACTATTGCTGACATGGAACGAAGACTGCGCTCCCGCTATACTGCTGCTTCAGAATTGTTACTGGGGCCTGTCTTGAGTGCTACTATTGCTGACATGGAACGGACACGTGGAGAGGACACGTAGTGCCTCAAAAACATCCCCCTCCTCCTCCAACAGGGAAAACATTGTTGGCAAATGCCTTTGCATTGGTTCGTCTGGTGGCAGTCCAAGAATTTCACCTTTACCGACACAACAAGAGAGCCCCCACACCATCCCCCCGCCACGGCCCACTTAATCCTGGCCACATTCCGAAAACCAACAAAATAAAACCGTGCTACTAGGTCCGCAGTCACCACCACATTACCACCAACGCGGTTACTGTTAAGGTGCATATAACCACGGACACGTGGAGAGGACACGTAGTGCCTCAAAAACATCCCCCTCCTCCTCCAACAGGGAAAACATTGTTGGCAAATGCCTTTGCATTGGTTCGTCTGGTGGCAGTCCAAGAATTTCACCTTTACCGACACAACAAGAGAGCCCCCACACCATCCCCCCGCCACGGCCCACTTAATCCTGGCCACATTCCGAAAACCAACAAAATACAACCGTGCTACTAGGTCCGCAGTCACCACCACATTACCACCAACGCGGTTACTGTTAAGGTACATATTACCAGTCTGACTGGGGCATGCAGACACCTTGACAGAATGAATAGTGTGTGGCACATAGGTTCCCCATTGCTATGCCCACGTGTGCAGCTCCTGATGGCGGTGGCACAGGATTCTATTTCTCATTGCTTCTGTACAGCATTGTGGGCTATCGCCCCGCCCCTATTAAAGAGGGTCGCTGCCTAGCCGTGCCAACCCTCTGCAGTGTGTGCCTGCGGTTCCTCCTCATGGCAGACGCACTTCTAAATAGACATGAGTGTGGCGTGGCATGAGGGCAGCTGAAGGCTGCGCAGGGACACTTTGGTGTGCGCTGTGGGGGGGAGGGGGGGCGGTTGGGCAGCATGTAACCCAGGAGAAGTGGCAGTGGAGTGTCATCCAGGCAGTGATTGTGCTTTGTTGTAGCTAGTGTGGTGCTTAGCAAAGGTATGCCATGCTAATGAGGGCTTTTCAGAAGTAAAAGTTGTTGGGAGGGGGGGGGGGGGCCACTCTTGCCGGTATTGTGGCTTAATAGTGGGACCTGTGAACTTGAGATGCAGCCCAACATGTAGCCCCTCGCCTGCCCTATCCGTTGCTGTGTTGTTCCCATCACTTTCTTGAATTGCCCAGATTTTCACACATGAAAACCTTAGCGAGCATCGGCGAAATACAAAAATGTTCTGGTCGCCCATTGACTTCAATGGGGTTCGTTGTTCGAAACGAACCCTCGAGCATCGCGGGAAGTTCGTTCCGAATAACGAACACCCGAACATTTTGGTGTTCGCTCATCTCTAGTGGTCACACATGTGCAGTGCTCTCCATTCTCATGGAGGATTTGTGACGCAAAGATCTTGAAAATAGATCGCTGACCCTTTCCTGTCCGCTGGTGAGAACACGTCAGCACCTCCATCTAGTCTGCAACAACTACAAGAAGCTTCCTGTCCGCAGGGGCCGATATTCCTGCAGAACCATTTCATCGCCTGGTGGGATCTATGACACGACAAATTGCTGCAGCTCTGAAGATCAAAGGAGTCCAGCGCACTACTAGATGGTGGTCTAATAAAGTGGCGATAAAGTATATGTGAAAATCATATTGAGTAGTCAGACCTCTTAGAGTAAATAGAACATGTATCCCAAGATGACTACGAAGGTATATGTCAAATATGTGACTGTCATTTAGTTTTGTCTATGATGCATCCGCCACATTTGTTTCATGTTCTTGGAACCATTCGTGATCAATGACCCTAAAGGCCAGTAATTTCCTTTAGTATAATATGTGAACCCTGCAGCCCAGCCTGGGAATTTCCTGGTCTAAATATTTCAATGAGCAAAACTCCATCCAAGGCTGCTTGTATCTGATGAAAATATGGTAGCGGTAAAAGTGAGGAATTCTGGGAGTGTTAGTGTTTCCTGATACTGTCCTCAGGTGCTAATGTCAGTCATTTACGTATCGATGGACAATAAGGCCACTCTCACACATGTCGCTTTCTATCGCGGTACAACAATGCCATTGATTTCATCGAGGCCTGGCGGACAAGTGATTGATTTTCGACCGCTGTCTGCTCTATTTTTGGAAGTTTTAGAGCTTTTTAACACATCTCTTCACACCCATCACAATGATGGGGTGCATTAAAAAGCACTGTCAAACACTGTGATTCTGCGATTTTCAGGCTGCGTTTTCTGAATGCATGTGTGAGAGTGGCCTTGGGGTCCATTCACACCAGGTGGATTTGCTGCAGATTTCCCTCCTTCAAATTAGGGAATGAAAGCTACATCAAAATCTGTCTGTTGGATGAGGATTTTGACACAGATTTTGATGCAGATTGGCACCAAGATCTACTACTAGAATCCTAGAATGGTAGAGTTGGAAGGGACCTCCAGGGTCATCGGGTCCAACCCCCTGCTCAGTGCAGGATTCACTAGATCATCCCAGATATTTGTCCAGCCTTTGTTTGAACACTTCCATTGAAGGAGAACTCCCCACCTCCCGTGGTAACCTGTTCCACTCATTGATCACCCTCACTGTCTAATATCTAATCTGTGTCTCCTCCCTTTCAGTTTCATCCCATTGCTTCTAGTCTTCCCTTGTGCAGATGAGAATAGGGCTGATCCCTCTGCACTGTGACAGCCCTTCAGATATTTGTAGACAGCTATTAAGTCTCCTCTCAGCCTTCTCTTCTGCAAGCTAAACATTCCCAGATCCTTTATCCGTTACTCATGGGACATGATTTGCAGACCACTCACCATCTTTGTAACTCTTCTCTGAACTTGCTCCAGTTTGTCTCTGTTTTTTTAAAGTGGGTAGCCCAGAACTGGACACAGTATTCCAGATCAGGTCTGACTAAGGAAGAGTAGAGGGGATAATGACCTCACGTGATCTAGACTCTATGCTTCTCTTACTACATCCCAGAATAGTGTTTGCCTTTTTGGCTGCTGCATCACATTATTGACTCATGTTCAGTCTATGATCTATTAGTATACCCAAGTCTTTTTCACATGTGCTGCTGCTTAGTCGAATTCCTCCCATTCTGTATGTGCTTTTTTCTTTTTTTTTTTTTTTCCCAGATGTAGGACTTTTCATTTTTCCTTTTCAAATACCATTCTGTTAGTCGCCGCCCACTGTTCAAGTTTTTCTAGGTCTTTTTGAATACACTATCTCTCTCTCTTTAGTGTTAGCTATCCGTCCTAGCTTTGTGTCATCGGCAAATTTGATCAGTTTCCCATCAATTCCCTCCTCCAGATCATTTATAAAAATGTTGACCAACACTGGGCCCAGGACAGAGCCTTGTGGTGCCCCACGTGATACATTTTTCCACTTGGATGTGCAGCCATTTATGACCACTTTTTGAGTACGTATATAAACAAGGGTACCAGCAGCATATAAAGAAATACCACTCCTGTGGTTGGATCCTTCCACGCAATGCACTCACGGACCAGACCTAATCCATATTATCATATCAGGATTTAAAGAAAGTGCAGCAGCATTCACGGGTGTAGAAAAAGCAGTAGCAAACTTTTATTCTCCCATGGTAAAATTACAGCGACATTTTGATCCCCAATCAGATCTTTTTCAAGCTTGAGTACGATCACTCAGCCAGTTGTGAATCCACCTAACAGTTGCCTTATCAATCCCATATTTGGTCATTTCTTCAATAAGTATGCAAAAAAACAAAAAGATCCAGCGCTCCAGAATGATTCCCATTAAACTAAAATGATAAGTCCCTGGGATTTACAAAAACAAAAAACTAACTTTTATTAACAAATATGTCCGACGCGTTTCGTCGCATAAAAGCGACTTTTTCAAGTGACATATACATATATCTCTTATCCTTATATACATATAATAAACCTTACCCACCCAATCATCTCTGCATGTCCTCTGTGTGGTAGCCTGAAGCGCCGATTCGTAACTTCCGGCAAGGGAGGAGATTCAGGATAAGAGATTTCAAAGAACTATGTTCATCACAAAGTACAGTTCACAACATAAGGAAATTAAGGCAATAATTAAGAAGAACTGGGGTATATTAAAAAATGACCCCTTTTTGGGAGACTGCATAGATCGAAACCCGAGATGTATTCTTAGAAAAAACAGGACCCTTAAGAATATGTTGGCCCCATCCCGCCCGAAAAAAGAAAAAAGAGTGAGTGAAGATCAAGAAGGGAAAGAAGGGAAAAAAGGTGTATATAAATGTGGTAAAAAGAGGTGCAAGAGCTGCATATACATTACACATGAAACCAAAGAAATAACAAGTCAGGATGGAGAAAAAAACCAGATAAGGCAACACCTTACATGTAGATCCAAAAATGTCATATATCTTTTGGAATGTCCTTGCCATAAAAAGTATGTGGGAAGAACCCTTAATATGTTGAGAGCAAGAATCTCAAGGCATAAAAGCAACATAAAGAAGGGATTCATGCAGCACAGCGTATCTAGGCATTGTAAAATGCATCATAATAGTGATCCCGCAGGCTTGAAGGTTACCCCTCTGGAGAGCATCTCCTTACGGTCTATTAGAAATTTACGTACCAAGGAGATGTTTTGGATATTTAAGTTAAATTCCCTTATCCCGCATGGTTTAAACGAAGTGCTGGAGAAATTTTGACTGGGGCCCTTTATCTAGTTATTTATTCCCTTAATATTTATATGGTCGATATATATATTTTAGAGTGATTTTTGGTAGGGATGCACCCATCTATAGATATATGGATGGGGTGATAGTCTATAAAGTATCTATTGATGTTTTAAATTGATATGTGTAGTTTTATGATATTATATATGGATATTATTGGTATTTTGAACATAATTTTATGATTGAATCATTTTATATATATATATACATTTTTAATGTAGTAGGAATGTATTGATAGTAATGGGATTTATGTGGGTAATAGTATGGTACATAAGAATTGAGGGATGGAGTTTTGTGTAAACGTATAACATTGATATGTATAGGAAGGATGAGAAGGTATATGCCAATTTGATTAATCTTTATAGTTTTAAATAGACTTTCCCTGTATATAAGCCATGATGGTTGCACTGAGATAGTTCCGTCGTACGTCGGAGGAATGCGTTCCATTACCATGGTAACGCACCCTCCAGACTAGTACTATACGGATGTATCCTGAGCGTGATGACGTCGGGACGGAGTGTGATCGTGTGGCTGTAATAGTCACGTGACCGGCACGTCCGCACGTCAGGTGGTTGAGAAAAATCTCCATAGAGGTAATCCGGAAGTAGTAATCGTGAAGCGGAAGGTCTCCATGCAACCCTCCGTTTGCCGGAAGTTACGAATCGGCGCTTCAGGCTACCACACAGAGGACATGCAGCGATGAATGGGTGGGTAAGGTTTATTATATGTATATAAGGATAAGAGATGTATATGTCACTTGAAAAAGTCGCTTTTATGCGACGAAACGCGTCAGGCATATTTGTTAATAAAAGTTAGTTTTTTGTTTTTGTAAATCCCAGGGACTTATCATTTTAGTTTAATGGGAATCATTCTGGAGCGCTGGATCTTTTTGTTTTTTGCTTATTTCATTTATATTCAGTCGCACCCTGTCACAGGGGTGTGACAGATCCCTGCTTGCTCCATTTGGCATTGGCTTCCTGATCATTTGATTGGTGAGAGGTGATTGCTGTACTCATACAACGTGTACCAGGACGTGGAGGTGTTAGGTGGAGGGCCCCTTTACAGCGGTCCATCCACCTACACCGGGTAAGTCCCCAGTTTTTTCTACTGTCTACATTTTTGAAATTGTACTCCAGTGGGTGGAGCGCCGTCCCTCATTGTTTTTTCATCTTCAATAAGTATGGTATGAGATACTTTATCAAATGCTTTATTAAAATCAAGATATACTATATCCACCGCATTTCCCTAATCAACCCAGTCAGTGATTCTGTCATAGAAGGAAATTAGATTAGTCTGGCATGACTGGTTTGTTACAAACTCATGCTGGCTCTGGTTAATTACTCCATTTTCATCCAAGTACTTGAATACATGCTGTTTAATAATTTGTTCAAAGATCTTTCCTGGTATAGAGGTCAGGCTCACAGGCCTGTAGTTTTCTGGATCCTCCTTCTTCTTTTTTTTAAAGATAGGGACAACATTTTCCAATCTTCTGGGACTTCTCCTGTTCTCCCGGAATTTTCAAACATTATGGCGAGTGGTTCAGCAATTACCCCCGCTGCTTCCTTAAGTTTTCTAGCATGCAATTCGTCTGGACCTTGAGACTTGAATTCATTTAAGTTAGCTAAGTGTTCCCTCACCATCTCTCTGCTTATAGATAGCCTGCATTTTTTTATTCCCTCTATAACACAGGTAAGATCAGTCGATGTTCCATCTACTTTCTGAAAAAAAAAAACAGACAAAATAGGAATTTAAAAGTTCAGCCTTCTCAACATCCTTCTTAACCAATTCACCATTTTCATCTTGTAAGCATCCAATAGCATCTTTCACTTTTCTTTTGCTTTTGAAATACCCCCAAAATCCTTTTTTATTGCCTTTGGCCTTTGTTGCAAGCCTCAATTCATTATCAGCTTTAGCTTTTCTGACTCTTGCCCTAAAGTTTCTGCAGACCGCATTATATTCTTCTTTAGATATTCCCCCTTAGTTTCTACTAGGTAGGCACATTCTTACAAAAGGTTGGTGATCTAATACATATGGAGATTTTAATAGTTTTGGAAACCGAAAAAATCCCATTACTACATGGCTTGATCTGAGCCATATAATGAGCGCTGATCAGTAAGATGGAGAGAAAGAAATGTTGAAAAGAAGAGTGGTGATTGTGAGGGATTCACTATTAAGAGGAACAGAGGCTGCTGTCTGCAGACCTGACACCTCACCAGAGGTGGGCTGTCATATAGGTACATAGTATGTTAGGCTAAAAAAACACAATTGTCCATCCAGTTCAGCCTGTTTCCACGCCCAACCCCCCCCCCCCCCCACCACCACCACCACCACCACCACCACACACACACACCACCACCCCCCTTGTTGATCCAAAGATAGGCAAAAAATCCCAGTGGGCAGAAGCCAATGTGCCCTCATTTTTGTGAAAATAATTCCTTCCCCACTCCATAATGGCAGTCAGAATAATCCCTGGATCAACATTTGAGAACAACAACCCCACTGGTTATTTAATGTCTATGTCCTGTAATATCATAGCGCTCTAGAAAGGCATCTAGTCCCCTTTTAAACTCCTATTGATTTTGACATCACCACGTCCTCAGGCAGAGAGTTCCCAGTTGCACTGCTCTTACAGTAAAGAACCCCCTTCTGTGTTGATGATTTCTAGACATAGCGAATGCCCTCTTGTTACCGTTGCAGTCCTGGGTATAAACAAATCATGGCAGAGATCCTTGTATTGTCCCCTCATGTATTTATATATAGATATTTGGTCGCCCCTTAACAATCTTTTTTCCAAGGTGACTAATTCTAATTTTGATAGCCTCTCTGAATATTCAAATCTTCCCATTCCGATAATTAATTTAGTCGCCTCAAGCACTGCAACATCTTTCCTGAGCACCGGAGTCCATAACTGTACGCAGTATTCCATGTGAGGCCTGACAAGTGCCGTATATAGTGGGAGGATAATGTTCTCGTCCCTTGCACCTATACCTCTTTTAACCCCTTAATGACATGGCCTATTTTGGCGTTGAGGACCAAGCGATTTTTTGGTATTTTTCCATCTCCATTTTTCAAAAGCCATAACTTTTTTATTTTTCCGTCGACGCGGCCGTATAAGGGCTCGTTTTTTGCGTGGCGATCTGTAGTTTTTATCGGTGCCACTTTTGGGTATATAGACAATATCGTAAATTTTTTATTTTTTTTTTTAATGATAACAGGGAGAGAAAACGCATCAATTCTGCCATAGATTTTTTTTTTTTTTTTTTACAGCGTTAATCATGCAGCATAAATGACACACTAAATTTTTTCTGCGGGTCGGTACGGTAACAACGATACCAAAATTGTTATATTTTTTTTAGGTTTTTACACTTTTTTGCAATAAAACCCCCTTTTTTTGGAAATCTTTTTTTTTTCTCTATAGCTGCATTCAAAGTCATGTAACTTTTTTATTTTTCTATGTACGGAGCTCTATGAGGGCTTATTTTTTGCGAGACGAGCTGTAGTTTTTATTGGTACCATTTTGGGAAATGTACGGCTTTTTTGATCACTTTTATTGCATTTTTTGTGAGGCAAAATGCTAAAAATTAGCATTTTGCCTCTGTTTTTTAGCGTTTTTTTTTACGCTTTTTGTCGTACAAAATAGAAAGCGTGTTCAACTTTTTGTACACGTCGTTACGGACGCGTCAATACCAAATATGTGGGGTTTTAGTTTTTTTTTCCCTTTTTTTATGCTAATATTAGAAAAAGCATAAAAAAAGGGGTTTTTTACATTTTTTTTTTACATTTTTCTTTTTTTTACACTTTTCTTTTCTTTTTTTTACACTATTTGAGTCCCTCTGAGGGACTTGCAGCACTATGCCTATGATCGCTGTCATAAGGCATGGCAAAGCTACTGCTCTGCCATGCCTTATCGCTTGTACAGCGATTATAGGCACAGGCAATACAGGACGCCGGTGTCTGGCGTCCTGTTGCCATGGTGACAGGCCGGGCTCTCGCGATAACATCGCGAGTTCCGGCCGGAGACACACAGGGATCGCGATCCCTCTGTGAACTCTTTCCCTGCCGCGATCTACTTAGATCGCGGCAGGGAAGGGGTTAACAGCGGCGGGCGCATCTCCGATGCCCCCCCGCTGTTGGAGCGGGACGCCGGCTGTGACTGACAGCCGGCTCCCGCTGCGGGATAGCGCGGGATCTTATGTGATCCCGCGCTATCTCCAGGACGTACCAGGTACGTCATGTTGCGGGAAGTACCAGGCTGCCATGACGTACCAGGTACGTCCAGGAGCGGGAAGGGGTTAATACACCCTAAGACTTTATTAGCTTTTGCAGCAGCTGACTGGCATTGGTTACTCCAGTTTAGTCTACAATCCACTAGTACCCCCAGGTCATTTTCCATATCACTTTTCCCTAGCTGTACCCCATTTAGTGTATATTGGTGACATCTGCTTCTCCTGCCCATGTGCATAACCTTACATTTATCAACATTGAACTTCATTTGCCATTTTTCTACTCAAGCCCCCAGCTTATCTAGGTCCATAGGCAGCCGTACATTGTCCTCCATTGTATTAATTATCTTGTATGACATCGTACCAAGCTGTCTTATTTTATATATCAGCCTATTATGCGGCACGGTGTCAAATGCTTTAGAAAAATCAAAACATAAGAAATCAATAGACTGTCCCAGGTCCGGCCTAGAGCTTACTTCATTGTAGAAGCTGATCAAATTGGTCTGACATGATCGACCCATCATAAATCCATGTTGATAAGGTGTGATACCGTTGTTTTTCTTGAGGTATTCCAGGATAGCATCTCTCAGAAACCCCTCGAATATTTTTACAAGTATTGAAATGAGACTTACCGGCCTGTAGTTACCAGGCTCTCTTTTTGACCCCTTTTTGGATATTGGAAAGGCATTGACAATGCGCCAATCCAGTAGTACAACCCCAGTCTCAATAGAGTCTCTAATTATTGGAAATTGCGGTCTGTCTATTACATCACTTAGATCCCTGGGTGTGTTCCACCTGGGCCTGGCGATTTGTTGATTTTAATCCTTTTTAGCTGGTTCTGCACTTCCTTCTGTGTTAGGCAGGTGATATTTAGTGGTGGGTTCGTTTTATCCCCCTTACATCCTCCTTTTTTTCCCTGTATTTTTTAGAAATTCCTCAATGCCTTCTTATTTTAGTAATTTAAACGCTTTCTTTTTTTTTTTTGCTTATAGCCCCCTTATAGTCTTGTTGAGCCATATTGGTTTGCTTTAATTCATAGTCCTTTTATTTTTGAAGGGTATATATTGCTCACATGAGCAAACATTGGTCAAAGCCAGGGATGAAAGCTGGAAGTGTGTTACTGCCATTTGTTGACACAGTCCTCCTGAGAAAGTGTTTCACTGCAATGTCTTCTAATGCAATGCCAAGTCGTCAAATATCTCAAGTCAATGTGATTCAACAGTTACTGCAAGTGAATGTAAATGTAAAGTCAAGTATCCTCTCTTGCTGAAAATAAAAAGTTGAACTGTTTTTATCAGCTACAGTCTGTTTACTGAAGTGTCTTCCCATCATCGATACACATGCACTGAGGTACTACACTTAATGCTCCAGGGACAAGGACTACGAATCACTACCTTACCCTTTCTGACTCCGCGGGTTATAAGAACTGCCTGACTTTACCACTGTGAGCAGCCAAGCTAGGCCATGTTTTACCTTCAAAGAGCAGAGCCACCATGACTACCATCTTGTTTCTCCACTGTCTTCCCCTCTAAGGTCCGTGCTCATTCGCCACACCTTACTGTTATTTTTGACCCAATTAATGTTGCCAAGAGTAATTCTGAGCTGATCAAATTTTGCTTTGCTAAAATTTAGTTTTTTTTGTCGCTCCCTGATAAGATTTCCTATTGAATAACAGCTGGAAATTAAATATATTGTGGTCACTATTTCCCAAGTGCCCCTCGACCTGTACCCCCATGATTTTGTCCAGTCTGTTGGTTAATAATAAGTCCAGAGTGGCTCTTCCTCTAGTTGGCTCCTGCACAAGTTGGGTAAGACAGTCATCTTGAATTGCTCTCAAGATCTTATTGCCCTTGTAAGATTTCCAGGTTTCATCTTCCCATATTATATCTGGATAAGTAAAGTCCCCCATAATAATTACTTCTTTCGGTTTACCACCTCCAATATGTCTTAGTAATAAGTTTTCAGTTTCTTCTGTTATTTTTGGTGGCCTTTAGGATTTTATTAGTCTTCCCTCCTTGTGTTTCCACCCATAGAGATTCTGTGTGTTCATCTCCTGCACCTATATCTTCTCATAGCCTCGAGATTAAACAGAGACACTGGCACACTGCAGTGATTTTTAGGGAAGGGCTTTAAATATAATCCCTAGCCTAAAAATCATCCTTAGCTGTAGTGTAAAAAAAAAAAAAAAAAAAAAAAAAAAATATATATATATATATATATATATATATATACTTGCCTGTCTGCCGCTGCCAGGGCTCAGGCGCGTCTAGCCGTCACTTGCTCTCCCTGCACTGCTCTGAAACTTTTCAGCAGGCGTGGATTAACAATAAAGGGAGAACAAACGGCGGCTGGACACGCCTGAGCCCCAACAGGGGCGGACAGGTGAGTATATATTTTTTACTACAGCTAGGGATGATTTTCAGGGAAGGGCTTATATGTAAAGCCCGTCCCAGAAAATCACTGCAGGGGTTACCGGCAGGCCATTGCTTTCAATGGGGCCACCAACAGCAGCTTGAAACCCAAGTTTTTGCTCTTAAATCATAGCAAACATTCAGGGGAGGGCCTGCTCTCAAGTCAGAAAGAATGTAAGCTGAGGCACTCTTAACCCACAGTGTCACTGTACTGCAATACTTTAGTATTGCAGTATATTATATTTTTGATGTTCACAGGCAAGCCTTAACCCTTTCCGATCCACTGTCTGATGTGTAAAGTCATTATGATTTAGGACTGTACAGCTCCGATGTTGAAAGACGTCCGTCAGAGTTCTCTTACTGTATATTGCCAGCCTCTCTGCTGTCGGAGCCTATCCAACGTGTCACCTCATGCAGTACTGGCTTTAGCCAGCATATAGCGTCATTGTATAACAGCAGAAAAAGAGTAAGCCCCCTAGGAAAACCAGGATACAAATTGGATTGGAAAGGGTTAATATTTTTAAATACATGGAAGCCCTGGGAGCCTTTACTAGGGAGAGGCATGGTCTAGGGTAATATAAGCCAGGTTCCCATTTCAAATAAGTGAGTAGGTTGCGCGATGTGTTGATGGTGAGTAGGCATATGCTATAAGGCATTCCATGAGGTAGACCAGCAGGTCATAGTGACTGTCAGTGACCACCAGAAGAGTGCTGCCTGTAGAGATAGAGAGAAAGTGCTGAGCCTGATATGGCCAAGTGAGATGCAGTATGGTCTTCTACCCAAGTGGCTGTGGTATTGGCAAATTTTATCTGTTTCCAGTAAAGAGTCATTCTGAACAAAAATTCTACCTCAGTCTTCTTATTACCAGACATCAAGAATGAAGGATACGGCAAATGTGACTTTATTAAATTTGCGTCCGGTAAAGGCGTGATCACATCAATCCAGATGCTCCGTTTTGAGCCTGTGATGCAGATCCTGCATGAAATGCTGGACAGAGAAGTCCTGTATGCAGGACTTTTTCATCTGGTAAACTTCCAGACAGGATAGAGGGCACCCAATGGACTGTCAATGGAGTTTGCTTGGCAGCATTCAGTTCCATCATACATCTGAACCATTTAGGCCAGGGGATTCCATATTCTGGCTCTCATAACAAAACAGGGATATGGAATCCCCAAGACAGATGTGAATGGGCCCTTACTCTGACCTCCTGATGATTCTTGCAGAGGCCCCAGATCTGGAAGCCATATACCTCCCTAGAGTGCTAGTGCACAAAACCTTCCATCCAGATTGGCAGCACTACATGAACCTTTGCTGAAAATCTTGGAACAAAAGCAGGATGGCAAAATCCATAGAGGAGTTTAAAAGGGGACTTGATGTCTTTCTGGAGAGGAAGGATATTATAGATTATAAATCTTAGGTTAATTGTTAATCCGGGTTTACAGGCAGGTAGGAACTATTAGGGGTTGATCCAGGGAACAGTCTGATTGCCATTAGGGAGTCGGGAAGGAATTTTTTCCCCAAAAGGGCTAATTGGCTTCTGCTCTTGGTGTTTTTTGCCTTCCTCTGGATCAACACAGGAGGATAGACAGGCTGGACTAGATGGACACTGTCTTCATTCGGCCTAACGAACTATGTTACGATGTTAGGATGGAGACCTATCACTAAACCATCCCTATTCCAACTATTGATTTTAGTATTTTTTGGCACTATGGTTTGGCACTACCTCCCTACCTCCTCAGCCCCATTAGCACATTTTCTAAATTACCTGAAGCCTTCTAATAAATGACAAAAACAAATATCTTCTATGCGGCTACATTTTCTGGAAACATAATACCGTTTTACTTTACCTGGTATGGTGTAGATATAAAATGGTCCCAAGTTAACTTCAATCCCATCCAGTAGAGCTTTACAATAACAGTTGGTTTCATCAAAATGCCCAGTGAACCCTTTCTGGTTGTCATAAGGATATGGAATGTCAACACCGGTAGTCTTCTCATGAAGAGTCACTATGGTGTTAGGGTTGGTCACACGGCAGGGAATTGTGGTTTCACTCCTCATGAGCACAAACAAGAACGTATCATGAGGTTTGATCGGCAAAAATACCATAGCAGGATCTTTGTGATAAAAAGAAAAGCAGATGTTATACAAGAAGCTATTCGACTTTGGGGTCATTCTTTCACCAAAGACAGCATGACTTATCTAACCTTTGGCGATCATCCATACTTGATTGTACATATGAAACAAACTGTCAACCATGCAATGCATATACAGAATGGGTCAACTGTCTGAGCAGGGAACTATCCTCTGTGATAACAACCTCTTTAAGTATTTGGATGATAGTAGGACTAAACTTACCCAACGCAATGCTCTATGTAATACAATATGAAAATGCAGTTCCACAGAGTTCGCACATTCTAGGGGGTCCTCCAGAACTGGAATCTTAGAAGAACCTTAGAAGTGGAGTAGGAAATCATGATGGTCCACTGGGACCCCACTGATCCAGAGACGTAGCCCTGGTGTCCAAAACTTTTGACAGCAGTGGTTCCACATGAACGCCACCACGCTATTCACTTTATTGAGAATGGCTGGACATAGCTGAGTGCAAGTGCTTCACATCCTCTAGCAGTCCCACTAAAGTGAATAGGATTGCTGGAGATTGCCAAGATCTTCAACTCAACTATTTCTGGCAGTTCTCATTGACGTAAATGGACAACCTCTTTGAGCCACTTCTGGCCATGTTCTTCTCTTGTACTGGTGGTATCTCACTGTTGGGCTCCACAATGATCCTGTTATATCTTCATATTTGAGTAATAGAATTTGCATATGCATTTAAGGAACGTTTTGAGAAATGTACTGTATGTGTATAAGGGATGTGAATACTCATACCGGGTACAAAGATGTAGATGGAGTTCAGCTCTGGTTTTTTGTAGTGATGTGAATCGTTGTACATACAGGTGTACAGTCCCGTGTTCTCCCCGGTCACATTCTGTAGGGTGAGTGTATTAGTGAACGTCTTGTCATTGTAATCCAGCACTGAATCAATGAGATAGTCATCATGCTTCCAAACAATGCTGGTTTCTGCTGAACAATTTATTGAAAAGGAGCTGAAGAGACTGAGGGTAATTTCAGATTGGCTCTCATTGATGTCCAGCGAAGAAGCCGTCCACGAGAGAATCAACAATCCTAGATAGAGAAAAGGAATCTATATTGGTATTCAATATATATGATCTATCTATCTATCTATCTATCTATCTATCTATCTATCTACCTCATATCTATCTATCTATCTGTCTATCTCATATCTATCTATCTATCTATCCATCTATCTCCTATCTATCTATCTATCTATCTGTCTGTTATATCTATCTGTCTGTTATATCTATCTACCTCATATCTATCTGTCTCATATCTATCTATCTCATATCTATCTATCTATCTATCTATCTATCTATCTAATATTTATCTATCTATCTATCTATCTATCTATCTATCTATCTATCTATCTCATATCTATCTATCTATCTAATATCTATCTATCTAATATCTATCTATCTATCTCATATCTATCTATCTATCTCATATCTATCTATCAATCTATCTCATATCTATCTCATATCTATCTATCTATCTCCTATCTATCTATCTATCTATCTCTCATATCTATCTATCTGTCTATCTCATATCTATCTATCTATCTATCTATCTATCTATCTATCCATCTATCTCATATCTATCTATCTATCTATCTATCTATCTGTTATATCTATCTGTCTGTTATATCTATCTATCTAATATCTATCTATCTATCTATCTATCTATCTATCTAATAACTATCTATCTATCTCATATCTATCTATCTATCTATCTCATATCTATCTATCTATCTCATATCTATCTATCTATCTATCTATCTAATATCTATCTATCTAATAACTATCTATCTATCTCATATCTATCTATCTATCTATCTCATATCTATCTATCTATCTATCTATCTCATATCTATCTATCTATCTATCTATCAATCTATCTCATATCTATCTCATATCTATCTATCCATCTATCTATCTCACATCTATCTATCTATCTCATATCTATCTATCTATCTATCTATCTCATATCTATCTATCTATCTATCTATCTATCTATCTATCTATCTCTCTATCTATCTATCTACCTCATATCTATCTATCTATCTCATATCTATCTATCTATCTCATATCTATCTATCTATCTATCTATCTATCTATCTCATATCTATCTATCTATCTATCTATCTCATATCTATCTATCTATCTCATATCTATCTATCCATCTATCTATCTATCTCATATCTATCTATCTATCTATCTATCTATCTCATATCTATCTATCTATCTATCTATCTCATATCTATCTATCTATCTATCTATCTATCTATCTCATATCTATCTATCTATCTATCTATCTAATCACAGCAGCCCTGTAAAATGACCGGCATGTTTATTATTACTAAATTACTGGAAAATATATGATTGGTTTTAGTCTTTGAGCGACGAATGCCACCTCTGACTGTAGTTGTATGTAATACCTGTAAATAGCTGTAGAGTCATCATCATCTATGGTTCTCGGCCAGGACTCCAGCTGTAGAATCCTGTACAGAAGGAAAATAACAACAGAACTTTAGCTGTAGAAGCAAAACAATCAGAAAAGTGCAATTTGTAAGCTGTGAAAACTGGATTTTAAAATATGGGTATCTACAAAGATAGCTTGAAAAAAGTCCTTGAAGTGCACTGAAACATGTACATCATGGGAGAATAAAAATGTGTATGCACTGCATACGTCTGAGTGTGCTGCACCTTTTATGGGGTATAGAAAGATAAATAGCTGATAAATAGGTTCCCCCCTGGCCTATAAGAGATTTCACCCCGTTACCAGAGTCTGAGAGGGGCGCATTATTGGGATGTGAGAAGCTGAATTATCGTATTGAAGAATTGCCACCACCTGGGCCATTCTGACCAGACTCTTAGGAAGTGTTGGGACCAGTGAATGAGGGCACACAAGGTGACCGGGCTCAGGATGCCCCCTACAGACCACCAGTAGAGAGGAGCGTCTGACCAGAATCTTAGGAAGTGTTGGGACCAGTGAATGAGGGCACACAAGGTGACCGGGCTCAGGACGCCCCCTACAGACCACTAGTAGAGAGGAGTGTCTGACCAGACTATTACAAGGTGTTGGGATCAGTTTATGTGTGAGGGCACACAAGGTGACCGGGCTGAGGATGCCCCTTACAGACCACCAGTAGAGAGAAGTGTCTGACCAGACTGTTAGGAGGTGTTGGGACCAGTGGATGTGTGAGGGCACACAAGGTGACCGGGCTCAGGACGCCCCCTACAGACCACCAGTAGAGAGGAGCGTCTGACCAGACTCTTAGGAGGTGTTGGGACCAGTGAATGAGGGCACACAAGGTGACCGGGCTCAGGACGCCCCATACAGACCACCAGTAGAGAGGAGTGTCTGAGCAGACTATTACAAGGTGTTGGGATCAGTGGATGCGTGAGGGCACACAAGGTGACCGGGCTCAGGACGCCCTCTACAGACCACCAGTAGAGAGAAGCATCTGACCAGACTGTTAGGAGGTGTTGGGACCAGTGGATGTGTGAGGGCACACAAGGTGACCGGGCTCAGGACGCCCCCTACAGACCACCAGTAGAGAGGAGCGTCTGACCAGACTCTTAGGAGGTGTCGGGACCAGTGAATGAGGGCACACAAGGTGACCGGGCTCAGGGCGCCCTCTACAGACCACCAGTAGAGAGGAGCATCTGACCAGACTGTTAGGGAATGTTGGGATCAGTGGATGTGTAAGGGCACACAATGTGACTGGGCTCAGGACGCCCCCTACAGACCACCAGTAGAGAGAAGCGTCTGACCAGACTGTTAGGAGGTGTTGGGACCAGTGGATGTGTGAGGGCACACAAGGTGACCGGGCTCAGGACGCCCCCTACAGACCAACAGTGGAGAGAAGCATCTGACAAAAATGAACAGCTCCAACTGTTTCATTGTCTGCCATCCAGAGACAGGTGGAGCCATTGTATCTCTGTGTCTGAACCATTTCCAGGCACTTGGTTGAAGGACATTTGGTCTCACGGCGCTCACACCTATCGTCACCTATCTGACACCTCAATTTGCAGTCGTGTTGTGAATGACGATGCTGGACTGCTATGGAATGGAACCTGGTTGACTTCAGTGATGGATCCAGGTTTAGTTTGGTTGCTAACAATGGCCATGTTCATATCTGGAGACCTTGGGGTGAGCACCTCAATCCTGCCTTTCCTAGTAGTGGTACGAGGAACAATGACAGCTCAGTGATATGTTCAGGACATTCTGCAGCCACATGTGTTCCTCTCATGGCGGCTTCCAAGAGGCCGCAGGATAATGCTTGGCCGCACACACAAGGGGGTCACAGGAATGCCTCCTCAATGAGCGTAGATTGTACATCAGTACTGTAGATATCTATCTTACTATAGTAAGACTATTAGAAAATCTAGATCGGTAGAATAGTCTGCTAGTGTAGAGTGATACAATCGATAGTCAGATATTTGATGGATTAGGTAATAGAACAATACTGTAGACAGATATTTAATAGGAAGATAGATAATTGGATATTCTGCAAATAGCATATAGGTCAATACTGTAGGTAGCTATACTATAGTAAGATAGATAGATGTGATATGGATAGATAATGAGATCCCTGGTGTGTTCCTCCTCACACAATGGTCTATTTCAATGTCTTTCCCACACAGCCCGCTCTGCACATAACTGCTCTTTCTCAGCATAATGATCCCTTTCGTTCTCTACAGAAATATTTGAGAAAGTGGAATGAAACATAAAGTTGTTAACGGGAGGAAAAAAAGAAGGAACCTAAGGACGTGTTTACAAAAACTGCATTGTGCTGCTGCTCTAGGGTTCCGTCAGGAAAAGGCACTTGTCTTCTCACCGCAGCAGGAGGCTACAATCTGGACCAACATTGTCTTTAGGACAGCGATGGAGATGGGGTGTGAACAATGCAGCCTGGGGATTTAGAAACATTTGGTTTTTCCTTTAGGTGAGATGCCTCATGTGTAGATGTCTCATCCGCAGATGCCTCATGTGCAGATGTCTGATGCTGCCTCATCTGTAGATGTCAGAAACGCTCTTTTCTCCTTAGGGAGAGCAACTATATACTATAAACTAAATGAGGAGACTCAAATGGCCACGCACGCTCCTCTGGGTAATATGCAAATAAGGGAGATGGAATAAATCCTCCACAGTGCCACCTATTGAAAGGCAGCATTCCTTCGAGTCAAAGTGGGACTTTTTATACAAGTCTTGTAACAAGTCAAATCTCCACGGTTCAGTTCAGTTCTCCATTTTCATTTGTGAGAGGGATAGCAAAAAGTCAGAAAATCCCTTTAAGTTCATGGAACATCCTCGATTTGGTACAACATAGGTAATAAAACCAACCCCTCTTTGGTCTTCTGCACCTTGTTAGTAAGCACCCACCACTGAGATCATCATGATTACCAATCAGGACAGCTATCTCCTTAAATTGCTGACTGCTCCCATCTTCACCCTCACTCTGTGCTGCATTCTCTCCCCTAGTGGGATATCGCCTCGCTCCTCAGACATTCCGGCATTTCTTTATACAAACACAGCGATTATTGCCAAAAACTTGTGAAATGCAATAATCTGCCTTTAAGGACAAATTGAAGTTTTCAAACAATCTGCGACATTAAGCTGGAGCGCGGCCATTCCTGCCTGCGTTACTTCACAGCCTTAGGAATGCAACATTTTTCTTGGGTTATACAATGTTGGTTTCTAAAGGGGTCAAAACATCATCCATCATCAGACAGATGAGAGTCCGCCACTTTTATGCATTGAAGTCATGACTGCTAGAATAGGTCTTGGGTCCGTTACTTAAGAGGTGATGGGTTATTTATTTAAGACAAATCCATATAGGTGTGATGTGGATATGTTGACCTGATGTGTATGAGTTAGGGTCTGCATAACAGGTCTACCAACTATTTAGCACTCATACTAGGTGAGAGCGTGGACAGGCATGCTGAGCCATAATCCCCTTACGCTGTAAATGTTAGAAGGGTATTCACATTTTGGCTTTTCATAGTCAAGATGGAAACCGCTGCTATGGTAAGCAGTCACCCGGCCAGAGCCTACGGAAGAATCAGAGCGCTTATTGCGGCGCTGTTTCTGTAGCTCCCATTCACTTCAATGAGAGCATACGGAAACAGCGCTGCACAAAGCGCTCAGCTCTTTCTGAACGATGATAGGAACAGGGCTTCCAAGTTTTTTTTTATCTTGGCCAAGAAAAGCCAAGATTAGAACATCCCCTTAAAGTAATGCTTTGGTCCCAGAACAAAATTCTGTCTAGTGACCAGAGGGCAAGTTAGTTGTTCTTCTCTTCTGTTGTCCCTCTGACTCATGGGTTCTGGGTCCTGTTTTTGGTCTTCCAAGATGGTAGACACAATCTTCCAACTAGGCTGACCTAATCCACACAGTGCATTGATAGTGTTAGACTACTGATGCACTACACCTGCTCTCTGATTGGCCAGCACTGCACACCTGACCACTACTGGACAATCAGAGAACAGCACACAGTGTGCGTTAGATAATTAGAAGATTGCAGCTGTGAAGAAAGTCGGTCGTGAAAAGCAGTCATGCAAGCATGGTCCTAAGTGGATCATTGTGGAATGTACCTAGCAAATGCCAACAAGGACCTGTGTGCCGCCAATGGAAATTGTGTGGATGTCCAGACAGTGCTGAAGATAGAGTGTGTCTTCAGCTTAGCTGGTGTGTTGCTTTCACCAACTATTGTTGAACGTGTGTGCCACCACCCAACTGCTATACTTGGTTAGTAAAGAACTGCTCTGTTGTTCCACAATGACATGGCACCATCTTTTTGGTGCCGAGCCACCCTGGAAAAGTCCAAGAAATCCTTAATATGGCAAGGATAATTTAGTAAGTTAGGTTTGCCCTCGGCAAATTTGGGTTGTTGGAGAACTGACTTGAGAGTGTCGGCCAAGTCCTCTGACCCATCCAAAGAACTTGCTCTAGTGTGGAAGAGAAAAGTGGGCGGAACAGCCCTGAATTGGTGCCTAGAGATTTTAGGTGGTTTGATGGCTGTGAGCACAAAATGCAGGTGAAGTTGAAATAAAGGTGCTGCCAACCAATTGGACGCCTTGCTGAGGATGGTGAGCGTGACGCATTGCTTGGAACAACTGTAAAAAGGCTGGTACGTGGCACAACCTTCCAATAAAGATACTCTTGATCTTGAAATTGATACATTTATTATATAAAGCACTAGTAAAGAAATGTGTTTCGAGGAGAAGGGCCTCTTCCTCAGACAAGTTGGGATATGGACAGTGCAAACTGTAGTTAAGGCATAGCTCATGCCTCTCTAACTATGCTCTGGCTTACATATTATGTATTATATACATACAGTATATGTGCCTAAGCAAATAAATAGACACTCGATTGGGGGGTACATACTTTAGGACCATGTTTCTACATAAAGTATATTACTAACTGTCCTATAAATGGCATTTACTACAGAGCCCCTTTAATTTTCTAATTCTATCTTCGCTCTATTTGATGTCTTGAAGATCCAAGGTACTAAACGTAACAAGACACCTTAGGAAACGTGCGCTTCTGATTTCTACTCACGCGACTCACTTTGCATTTCATTTCCACTCTGATAGAAGCAAACCGCTGTCAAGTCGTCCACTCTCTCATAAACAATAAAGTTTCCAACAATTTCTTTAAAGGCACACACACCAACTTCAACTTACCTTATAGAGTGTTTTTCTGGCTCCTTTAAATCTCTGCAGAAGACATTCAGATATTCCTTCCGGTTTTCTTTTTTTTCTGTCTTGTCTTATTTTTTTTTCCTCTCTGAGGTCTTGGAGTTAAATGCTGGAATGTCTTGCAAATTTTTCCATTAGATTCAATAAGAAAAGATCCGGGAAAGAAAAAAAATGGAAAAAAAGAACTTTGCCAAGCTGTTAACAGAGAATGTTTTGGAGAATGGATTAAGCAGCAGCAGAGCCCGACAGCATCTTAAAGTTCTGAAACTTTTGCAAAACTTTTTTTCCCCTCAGTAGTTTCTTTAAGAGAGTCAAAATAAAGGTTTTTGAGAGTCAATAAGTCGCAAAAAATTCTTGAAAATGTTGATGCTTCGAAGGCAGAAGGAAAAGTTAAAACAACAGAGAAGTCAGAAGTTGTCTGCGCTCAACTGGACTGTCTTACTCTTCTACTCCCCTTTTCTTTTTCGTGACTCTTTTTTTTTCTCGCTGCGTGCCTCCCCCTCCTCCTGCTCTCCCCTCGGTGTGAGGGTGACTGAGAGTCTGTTTTCAATTCTGCCTGATTTATCCTCGTCTTTTTTTCCTGGTCTCAGGATATGAGGGGATGTTTAGAAAATCCACAAGTGATGCCAGCTGCTGACTCATGAGTTCATTAAGGTCCGACTTGTATTAATTCTGACTTTACAAATTAATGGAGTCCTCTCCGTAGAGCTACCTTTGTAATACTTATATATGTCTGTGTAATTCATGATATAATTGTCAATCTCATTATGATTAATATAAAGGTATTGTCCACATTAGACAATCACATATTCTTAGAAGGTACTCTCCAAAATAAGCCGATTACAGGATGCGGCACTGCTGTGATCCCTTAGTGATCAACTGTAAGATATAGGGAAATCTGGGAGCAAGTGTTCAATTTCCTTGCAGTAGCCATTGAAATCAATGGATGGTCTATTCAGTATCAAGAAAAAGGAAGTGAACCCTTTGGCTAGATTTTTGCATTAATGGCTAATTCTATGTGGATTGTTATTTAGGTCAGCTTTCAGGGACTATACTATTAGTAGCCTATCTTCAAGATTGGTCTGCCATTCTGGATCTCCGCTGATTGAAGAGGGTGCTTAAGTGAATACTGTGGCCTCTACTCAAGCCTGTGATGTCATATACATTGGTCACATGCCCTGAGAGCAGCTCAGTCCCATTCAAGTGAATGGGCCCAAGCTGCAATACCAGGCACTGCCGCTACGAAATGTACAGCACTGTGCCTGGTATGGACTGAAATCACAGCAGTGTTCACATGATTGCTACTATCATTTTAATTAGATGGTCAATGGAATTCCTAAGCAGTGAACCCCCATGATTAACTATTGATGACCTATCCTGAGGATAGGTCATCAATAGTGCTTGAAAACCCATTGAAGTGAGAATTATAGACAAACACAATGTAACTAACCATGCACAGTTGTATCTTTCATATCATTTGATAAGCACACTGGATACTCACCACTTAGTGCAGGGAGAAAAAGTAAGTGAAACGTTGAATTTAATAATCTTTAGACTGCACTTTAGGAGCAATCAACTCTAAAAAAGTTTCTTGTAGCTGTAAGTAATATGTGTATGATAAGGAAGAATTTTGGGCCGTTTCTCCCTGCAAATGAGTTTCAGTTTATACATATTTCTGGGATGCCTTGTGTGCACAGCCCTCTTCAGGTCATGCCACAGCATCTGGATAGGGTTAAGGTCAGGACTAGAGATGAGCGAGTATACTTGCTAAGGCACATTACTCGAGCGAGTAGTGCCTTAGCCGAGTATCTTCCCGCTCATCTCTAAAGATTCGGGGGCCGGCGGGGGGCGGGGAGCGGCAGGGGAGAGCAGGGAGGAACGGAGGGGAGATCTTTCTCTCCATCTCTTCCCCCCCGCTCCCCGCCGCAACTCACCTGTCACCTGCGCCAGCTCCCGAATCTTTAGAGTCGAGTGGGGAGATACTCGGATAAGGCACTACTCGCTCGAGTAATGTGCCTTAGCAAGTATACTCGCTCATCTCTAGTCAGGACTAAACACCAAAACACACATTTTCTTGTTTAACCATTTTTTTTAGATGGTTTATCTTTGTGTTTTGGGTTATTGTCTTGTTATGTCACCCAATATCTTTTTAACTTGAAGTCATGGATGGCTGCCCTCACATTCTCCTGTACAATGTTTTATCCACCTTAGCATTAATGGTTTCCTCAACCATCACAAGGTGTTTAGGTCTCAAAGCAGCCCCAAACCTTGAAGCTTCCTTCACCACACTTCATGGTCGGATGAGGTTTTGGTGTTGGTGTGCAGCGCTTGTTTGCCCTCAAACATTCCGTTATGCATCTGTGCTAACCCCCACTTGTGTCTCATCTACCCATAGAATGTTTCCCAGAAGCACTGTGGACTATCCTGATGATTTTGGGAAAACTTGTGTCGGGTCACCATGTTTTTTCTGACAGCAGCAGAGGTTTTTCCAGTTTGTAGTCTTTTGTAGGTTTTTTGCAGTTACCTTTGGCTTCTTTCTCACCTATTTCCGGATTGCCCATCGTGAACTTGGAGTGATTTTTACAAGATGCCCAATCTTAAGGAGAGTAGAACAGTCCTGAATCTTCTCCATTTGCGGATAACTTGTCTAACCATAAATTGATGCTCCCCCAAGATCTGTAGCATTTTTTGTAGACTTTTCCCGTCCATGCATCTTTATAGCACATCTTCTGAGGTCTTTAAAAAGTTGTTTGCATTGAAGGACAGTTCACAATAGCCCGTCTTTTTTCAGAGAAATTTGTCAGTAACCAGGCTTTGTGTGCCTTTATGTCATGGACAAACACCTGTGAAACCTGTACTTCTATTATCTCCTTATTCAAAACACATTTTGCCAATAAGCCCTTGGAAAAAGCATTAACACAGGTTTACTTACTTTTTCTACCGGTACTGTGGGTGGATGTTTTCTTAATGTGGTCAGTAAAAGGCATGAATGGTACAACGATTTTTTACTAATAATCAGGGACTTTTGGTAGCCCTATCACTAGTGATGAGCGAGCATACTCGCTAAGGGCAATTGCAGGTTTGGCTGCTGGCGCGGGTGACAGGTGAGTTGCGGCAGGGAGCGGGAGGGGGGGGGCAGGGAGAGAGAGATCTGTATTGTGGGGAAAAGTCTTTCCCATGCAATGCGTGTTGAGTAGAGTTGGGGGCTCCGGATGCGAGGAGCTTCTCAGGTGTGCTTCATCTGTAGCGGCCCAGTACATGCTTTACTGGCCCCCTCCATAATGTCATACATGTAATGTCTTATGTAGTAGGCTCTGTGTATTCTGTTTTGTGTATTGCAGAGCTGCAGCATGTGGTGAGTTAATGTTTGCAAAGTATGAGCTGACTGCCTGTAAATGTAATAATTTCTATCCTGTCACGTGGTACGAGAAAAGGTATACAGTAACTAAGTGCTTGAGAGCGGAAAAGGTCTTCCATCTTGAGTTCCATTTAGTTTCCACCTAAAGTACAGAGACACATGGGAGCACCTTCAGCCCTCATGTGTTGAAGATGGAAAAGGAGGAGAGGTTTCCAGAGAATAAATTGTGAGTGAGCCCATGAAAGAGAGAGAGAGAAAGAGAGCGAGCAGTCAGGGAGTTGGACTTTCTCAAGGCTGAGCAGACCAACAAAGCAGACAGCCATGGCCATACTCTGCTGTCACCAGTCAGTGCCACTTGTATTGTTATTTTCACCAAGTACAGAGATTGGTGCTGCTTAAGTTCACCAATAAAGCTGAGTACAAAGCAACATCACGTGGGCCTATTAATTCACTCCATTAGCAAGCCATCTCACCCTGTGAGACACAACATCCGGCCTGTATGGTCCAATGAAATAAGGCCATACTGTCACGCAAATTGTATCTGAATACAAGGCTGGTGCTCCAATGAATGCCTCTTAATGGATGACTCTCAGGGCTATGACAGCAGACGACCCATTTCCACCATTTATATATAATCATATTACGTTCTCGGGAGGAGATAGCTTTTAAGGATACTTAGGCTGGGTTCACACAAGCGTGAGTATATTTGCGTATGCATGAGTGTCGCACATCCCTATTGACTTCTATGGGGACTTTTTGTGCGCAAATGGGCGGGAAAATAGAGCATGCTGCGGTTTCTTTTGCGTGACCCAAATGCGTAGGAAAAATACGTGCATGTGCATGAACCAATCAATGGGTTCTATTCATTGCATATTGCGTGCGAAAACACACCCATGTGAAGCCAGCCTTGGAGCTTAAACAGGCGAACGTATTTTGCAATTTTTTTGCACGTGTTGAAATCATGCCCGCAAAATGTGACAAACAAAACCCATTGATTTAAATGGGTTCGTTCTCATGAGCGTGTTTCTTGCATGTAGGACCTGCCCTATCTTCCTGCATTTTACACAGTAAGCTGCCATTGAAGTCTATGGCATGGAAAAAAAAGGCGAGGGAAGGTGAGACCTGGCGGTCAACACAGGGAAAAGAAGACCGCTGGCCCTTATTAGGCTCTAAATAGCCATTCAATTCCATGGACTTCTGTGCACGTGTGAACTGGCATTGTGAGCACAAAACTTACAGTCCTATGTGCAGACGAGCAAAAGAGCCTGATTATTGCCATCTCCAAACCTGCTTGGCCCTTGTCAGTCTGTAGTGGCCCAGCGGAAGACACACTGCTAAACTCCCTCCCACCTCTCTTCTCCGGCAGCTCCCATAGGCTCCCATAGGAGTCTATGAGAGCGAACACCATATTCCAGCCAGAAGATAGTTCCTGAACTATCTTTCCTGGCCGACGTAAAAGCGCCTGGCCGGCCAAGATAGCGCATACGAGTGCATTTCGGTGGGGCGTTTTTACATCGCGGTAATACGCCCATGTAAACTGATGCATTGTGAACCAATGTATCAGATGGGCGTGAAAGCACGGCCGATATACGATCATGTGAATAAAGCCGCACGAAAATTCTGCAGCAATTCCGCCCCATGAGAACCCGGCCTTACGGTAACTTTAGGCTGGATTCACACGCACATTTGTGCATGTAATATTTATGTGTGCATTACATTTCAATGGGTTCATTCACAAACACGTATTTTGCATGAACACTTGTGTGGTGCGAAAAAAAATACAACGTGCTCTATTTTCCGGCGCATTTGAACAATAAAGGATTTGGCCCTTTCAATGGCTAACAGCATTGGTGCTTATTTTTTTCGCATGCAGTTGTGCTCGACTTGCGCATGCAAAAAGGACAGTTAAATACAATGTTGCAAGCGCAAATACGCAATTTTCATTCCACAAAAATGCATGCAAATGGCCTTGTGTTAAGCCGACCTCCTGTGGGGAAATTCTCACCTGAATAATCGCTGGAAACAAGAATTTGGGCAATATTCGTACAAGCGGCCGCCAACAGGACCCAGAGAGATATAGGGGGGGGGGGGGGGGGCGCTGTTGATAAGATGGCTGTAGCTTGGATGACAAGTTCAGTAATTATGCAGCTTTAATTGTTAGCAGCTTTGAACAAGAGGAGCTTTGTTAAAGGGAAGATCTGTTCTGTACAGTAGAGTCCAGCGATTACAATGCTGACTCAGTGGCACATTGTTCGAGCGGCCGGGTGGCACAGAGGGTAATTTGTCCTTCATCTCTAAGCCTCAATAGATGTACACAACCACAATGAGTGAGATGAAGTCAAGTGATGAAGAGGAGTAATAGTAGATTTTATCATCAATTGTATTCTCACGAGCGGCACAGATTAATAACGGCTCAAACCAACCCCAGAATAGCGCCCATGTGCCGGCCGCGACAGTTACGTTGGTCGCATTGTTATTCAGATGTGCTAAATCAAGAACAAAGCAAACGACTGCTGAAAGCATATGAGAGTCTCATTTCCTTTTAGGAAACACCATCGAGACACGTCATCGGTCAAGTTATTTCTTTTATTGATTTTCTTTCAATTTTTCATTTTTTATGTGGCCTTTTTTAACATCTTAACCCCTTAAAATTTTTTGGGTAATGACAAAACCCCTTTAAGGATTGGGTATGAGATTTAAAAAAAAAAAAAAAGATGGCATACTCACCTGTCTTCAGTTACCCAGGGCATGTCTAAGTGGCAACTGCATCGCCGTCCGCCAATCAGAGACGGCAACATCATGTCCCGATCTCCTGGCTTCAGCATTCACATCCAGGGTGCCATAATGCCAAGAGTTTGGAACGCATTGCTTCTGATTGGCCACCTGACGCCTGCCAGACATCAACGCTAGGTGCTGTGGGCGTGGCTATGGGAGCCGCCCAGTTGTGCCTCATGGAGCTAAAGACAAGTGAATATGCCCAGCTGTTAAAACAGTAAATTTCGTAATGACAAATGAATTTTTGGTGATTTCTGTTTTTGATATCACAATCTATAGTTTAAAAAAAACCCTGAAGTCCTGCAGTTCTCACACTGATCATTTAACCTAATAATAGTCTGATTGAGCAGCGTTGGTTGAAATCTGTGATGATACATGTGCTTTGTTCACCTGCCATAAGGACACTCTCCACACGTTCTGCTAGAGATAATGCCATCATTTACATAGCATGACCATAGTGGCCCCAGTAGTAATAGTGACCCCCCCACAGCGGCCGCAGTACTAATAGTGACCCCATAGTGGCCCCAGTAGTAATAGTGACCCCAGTAGTAACAGTGACCCCCATAGTGGCCCCAATAATAATAGTGACCCCATAGTGGCCCCAGTTCTGATAGTGACCCTAGTAGTACCAGTAACACCAATAGTGGCCCCAATACTAATAGTGACCCCATAGTGGCCACAGTAGTAATAGTGACCCTATAGTGGCCACAGTAGTAATAGTGACCCTGTAGTGGCCTCAGTAGCAATAGTGACCCCCTCAGTGGCCACAGTAGTAATAGTGACCCCATGAAGGCTCCACTAGTAATAGTGACCCCATAGTGGCCACAGTAGTAATAGTGACCCCATAGTTAGTGACCCCAGTAGTAAAAGTGACCCTCATAGTGGCCCTATTACTAATAATGACCCCATAGTTGCCACAGTAGTAATAGTGACCCCCTTAGTGGCCACAGGAGTAATAGTGACCCCATAGTGGCCTCAGTAGTAATAGTGACCCCCTTAGTGGCCACAGGAGTAATAGTGACCCCATAGTGGCCCCAGTAGTAATAGTGGCCTCCTTAGTGGCCACAGTAGTAAGTGACCAGCATAGTGACTCCAATAGTAACAATGTCCCCCAGCGTTGCCCCAGTAGCAATAGTGACCCCCATAGTGGTCCCAGTAGTAAGAGTGTCCCCTATTTTGGACCTTGAACCGAGTAGTAAGAGAGACGCCTACCCTTTTGGCCTCTGGCCACGCAGCATCTTTCCACCCACCCTGCAGCTCCAATCCAGTGGTGGCAGCCGCTGCGTCTGTGCCCACTGACCTTTAACTTTGGTGTCTGCGCTGCATAAAGTACTGTGCGTGCAGACACCAAGGGGGAGAGGTCAATGGTCACAGACTGCACTGCGCCACTGGACAAGATCTGTGGGTGGGGTGAGTATAATACCTCTTAGGTTTGATGCACGATGGACAGGCCCCATAAAAAGAGGCAGTAGGCTGCATTCGGCCTGCGGGCCTTGTGTTTGAGATGTGTGGTCTAGAGCAAAGAAGGTTTCTACACCAACACAGAAGGGGGTTCCTTACTGTAACAGCAGTGAGACTGTGGAACTCTCTGGTTGAGGATGTGGTGATGGCAAACTCAAAAAAGAGTACAAGAGGATCCTGAACACCTTTCTTGAGTGTAATAATAATACATGTTATAGTCACTGATTACTTCAGAAGGGTCGGTGATCCGGGGAATATTCCGATTACCATATTGAAGTTGGGAAGGAATATTTTCTCTAAATTGCGGAAAATTAGCTTGTACCTCATGGGGTGTTTGCCTTCCTTTGGGGGTAACAGGCTGAACTAGATGGTCATATGTCTTTTATCAGCCTTAGCCACCATGTTACTATGTTATATACATGTACACATACCATACAGGTACAACATATATGTATATTACATACATTCTAAACACAGATTACACCCGTACAAATAAATGAGCAATATACTGATTCATACATTAAAAACACACGCGGATGTCTAGAAGATCCTCTCCTGCAAACCACATGGCACTGTGCTGGCTGCAGACACTCACCTCCCTCTAGCAAGGGCCGTAACACTGGCCAGGGGCAGTGGGTGGAGGCCCACATGACAGGGGTAGCAGGGAGTGGTAGAAAAGGGTTAAGAGTTGTGGGGAAGGGAGAAGGTAAGAGCGGGATAGGAGGAGTTACAAAAGAGCGGGATTATCTGTGGAGAAGGAAAGCTGAGAAGGAAAAACAAGCTGCAAGATAAGGAAGTTCCCCCTCCCACCAATTAAAATTGTTATTAAATGGGGGGATTAAGTGATACATTTATTTGTTGTGGGATTTTTATGCATTTATTATGGAGCGAGGACTGGAGGTGGGGATGTTTAATTGTCATGACAACAGTAGGCAGGTGGGGGTCCTTGGAGTCAGCTAAAAAATCTGTAGGGGGGGGGGAGGCAGGGTGTGGATGGTCACCTTCCCCTCTGATTTGATGGTGTGTTGGTGTCTGGCGCCTCCTGGATCTGACAGGGGGGAGTCCTTTCAGAGATTGTGGAGTTTAAGCCCTATAAAGGCTATTGTGTCTCCGAGTCAGTTGGAGTGCGGCTGGAGACAATTGGGATATTTCTCTTTAAATGGTAAAGCGTTAGATTTTGGGGCTCCAAGGACCTCCCCTCTTTGGTGGATAGTTAACCCCTTAAGCACACGGCCTATTTTGGTCATAAGAACGCAACGATTTTTGGCGGAATTTAATTTTAATTTTTCAAATGCCATAACCTTTTTATTTTTACGTCGATATGACCATATAAGGGCTTGTTTTCTGCGTGGCGAACTGTAGTTTTTTTTTTTGCTGCTATATTTGGGTACATAGACTATATTGTAAAACTTTTATAATTTTTTTAATGATCGCAGGGAGAAAAAACACATCAATTCTGCCATAGATTTTTTATTTTTTTTTACAGCGTTAATTATGCAGCATAAATGACACAATCCATTTTTTCTGCGGGTCTGTACGGTTACAAGGATACCAAAATTCTTATTTTTTTTTAGGTTTTTCCACTTTTCTGCAATAAAAACCCTTTTTTTTAAATTCTTTTTTTCTAAATCGCTGCATTTAAAGTCCTATAACTTTTTTATTTTTCCATGGACGGAGCTCTATGAGGGCTTACTTTTTGCGAGGCAAGCTGTAGTTTTTATTGATACCATTTTGGGGTATATATGGCTTTTTTGATCACTTTTATTGCGTTTTTAAGGAGGCAAAATGCTAAAAAATTTGCATTTTGCCTCCGTTTTTTTTAGCATTTTACGCTTTTGCCATGCAGGATAAAATGCATGTTCAACTTATTGCATGTGTCGTTACAGACATGACAATACCAAATATGTGGGATTTTTAAAAATGCTTTTACATTTTTATTTTTTGTACGTTTTTAATATCTTTTTTTTTACACCATTTGTGTCCCTGTGGGGGCCTTGCATCATAACACTAATGATCGCTATGATAAGGCATTGCAGGACTTCTCTCCGCTTATTACAGCGATCACAGGCAATGGTAATACATGACGCCTGTAGGTGGCGTCCTGTTAAATTGGCAACCTGCCAGGCTCTCTGCGATTATATATCGCAAGAGTCCGATAACATCACAGAGCTCTCCCTCTGTGAACCCTTCCCATGCCACGATCTACATAGATCGTGGCAGGGAAGGGGTTTACAGCAGGGGGGGGGGAGGCAATCTCTTATGATCTCGCGCTATCCCTATGACGTAAGGGTACATCCAGTTGCGGGAAGTATCCCGCTCCCATGACATACCCTTATGTCATATGGAGGGAAGGGGTTAAAGTAATTAAGTTTTGGGTAAAGGATTAATTTATGTTGAATTGCTTGTAATAGAATGGCTGCTGTGGCCAATTATCCAAAATTCAGAAGTGTTTGTCATTATTGGGGAAGTAGCGGGTGTGGGGTTGGTAAATGGAAGGTTGTGGAGGACATGGGGGTCTACAGCAGGTAACGACTCTGTATACCCGAGTCAAGGGAACTGTATAATGTAATTAAAGTATGGAGCTAACAGGAGCAACTTAAGACGTGTCTGGGAGGATTTATACCCCACTCACTTCTCTCTCCGTGAGGTTCTTATTGGTGGCTGTGGGCAGTGTAAGAGGAGCGGTCAGTCCTCAGCTCCATTCTGCTGGAGCAGGTAAGTTGCCTTTGTTTTACCCTTTATTCACAGGAGCGTATATCGGTCGCGTTTTCACGCCCGTGTGATACACACAATCATTTGAGGCATTGGTTTGCAATGCATTCTTTCTCACGGGTGAATATGTGGCGCGTAAAAACGTACGCGACTGAAATGGTCGGTAAAAAGATAGAACCAGAACTAGCTTTTGACTGATATACTGCTGCAGCTCCCATAGACTCCTATGGGAGCTGGGGGGAAAAAGGAGGGGGGGAGATCTAGGCCTTTGAAGTCATTCCGAGGATTTATATCGGGAGAGGGCTTTCCGGGGTGCGACGTATTATTTTGGTAAAAACGTCTCACCCAGCCATGTGAATGGATGAGAAAACGCTAATTAAGTTTGGAATTTGATCGTGGAAAATCGTCCATTCATGCGAAAATGGGAAAATATTAAGCCTGTCCTATCTCTGGGTGTTCCCTTGGAATTCTTCGCATTGCCCATTGTTTTCAATGGGGCCGGCACAGCATCGCACGGTGTATGAAGTGCATGCGAGTGCGATGTGAGGTTTCCCCCATTGAAAACAATGGGAAACACTACTTGGTTTTAACACAAAAATGCCTCACATCCGCGGGGACATCGCATGTTGGCGAGCGTGATATCGGGCTGAGCACGCTGAAATTAGCCTTAGGCTGTTCATGACGTGAAGCCAAATAACATTGTACTGACCAGAGAGGACCAAATCATCAAATTAGCTGATTTTGGCCTTTCCATAATGAATGTGTATTTCCATACTACAGACATGTGTGAAGCAATAAGAGAATTTGCTGCCCCAGAAATGGTCAAGTTCAAGGCATATGGACCAGGGGTTGACTTCTTTGCTCTGGGAATGACTCTGTACCACATGTGCACCAGAGGGTAACCTTTCTCTAGTAGAAAAAGACAAGAGTTGAGGATTGCTAACACTCCAAAGATTAATTCCTCAATATCCAGAGTTCTTGGCCCCTGAGACTTTAGACATATTAAGAGGGCTTCTGAATAAAAAACAACACAGGTGAGACTGCGAGTTAATGAAAAGATCAGAGAAGACCCATTCTCCTCAAGTATAAACTAGAATCATATGGAAAACAGAAGAGCAGTTCCACCTGAGATACTGAGGTCAGTTCCTGAGGACCTAGACCTTACTATTAGTAGACGCCATAAGGAAGAACTATCCCCGTACCCTATAAAGTCTCAGAAAGCTTTTTAGAGACTTCCGCTTTATATGTCCTACGTAGTCTGAAGATTATCACCCAACTAATGTTGTGCAGATCACAGACTGGGTGGTCAACATGCTTTCCAAACTACCATCCCGAAAGTAAGATCAGGACAGTGCTGCTGGGCATGCAAAACAACTGCAGCAGAGAACCCAGTGCTATACAACCATGCACACCAGAAAGCAACTGCCACTGAGTAACATCTGAAACCACCTGTCACCACCAAGAACACCTGCCACTACCAGAAACACCAGAAACTACCTCTCACCACCAAAAAAATATCTCAAACTACCTGCCACCACTAAGAACATTTGCCATTACCATAAACACAAGAAAATACCTACCGTCACCAAGAAACAAAACATCTCAAACCACCTGCCACCATAAAGAAACATCTGAAATCATCTGCCACTACCAAAAACACCTGTCAGTACCAAAAACACAAGAAACTACCTACCGCCACCAAGAAACATCTCAAACCACCTGCCACCATAAAGACCCATCTGAAATCATCTTCCACTACCAAAAACACCTGCCATTACCAAAAACACAAGAAACTACCTACCGCCACCAAGAAACATCTCAAACCACCTGCCTGATAGTCGTCCCAGCGATCATCGCTCCTGTATATCGTTCAGTGTAAACGGGCCATAAGTCATCAGGCCAGACTCGCTGACAGATCTCCTATTGTGACTTTGTCTTCAGTTTTATATATATAGTATTATGTAGAAGCTGCAGAAGACAAAAGTGCAATTTTTTAATTAAACCCTATTGCAAAAATGATTGCTAATTCAAAACGCATGCTTTTAGGGGAAATATAAAAATTGCCCTTCCATAGCCTCAAAAATGGAATTCTCATCTCGGCAGTTTCATTTCAATGTGTCTAAAATCACAAAGCAATTAGAGATGAGCGAACGTACTCGGTTCGGGTGTTTTTGCACTCGAGCACCGCTTTTTCCGAGTAACTGACTACTCGGACGAAAAGATTCGGGGGGCGCCGGGGGGCGGCGTGGTGGAGCAGGGGGTAGCAGTGGGGAACAGGGGGAGCTCTCTTTCCCCCCCCCCACTCCCCTCTGCAACCCCCCCGCTCACCCCCGGCGCCCCCCGAATCTTTTCGTCCGAGTAGTCAGTTACTCGGAAAAAGCAGTGCTTGAGTGCAAAAACACCCGAACCGAGTACGCTCGCTCATCTCTAAAAGCAATGCATTTACCCATAAGATGTTTATTTTATTTCCAGAATGCTCTGTTCTTCAGATATTGATTCCTCTGCTTGTTTACTTCTCGTTGCCGGGGAAACCGACCACCTCTTCTATCGAAAGAAATAGCAGAACCCAGCCGTAGCCGGTGGCCGGCCGATGGTCCACATGCACTCCTGAGATCCCAGTCAGCAGATTTAGATGAAAGAAAGGAATAAGAAGTACTCAAGTCTCATCCTCCTCTGCTTCATAACAGAGGTGCTTCGTTTCCCTGGCAACAAGCAGTAAACAATCAGAGGGCAGAGGAATCAATATTTGGAATATCAAGAGAACGGAGAATTTTGGAAATAAACATGTTAAGTGATTGCATTGTTTTGGAATGAGCAAGGATTTCACTCAACGGCTAATTACGCTCTTGACGAAGCTCCTATATTTCCTGAATTAATTATCTGAGCTTTATCGTTATTCCAAAAACCTAATCTACTCCTATTGAGGTAGTGAATCTGGTAACCATTATTTGGGAACCTACATAATCGCCTATTACTGGGACCAGTCCCCCAATATTTTTCTGTAGCGATATTACACCCACCTAGGCAAGGACGCGTTTTATCATCAACAGCGCAGTCCTGCATGTAGCATCAATATTTGTCAGTCCTGAGGGCCAGGTCTAGAGATGGGCGAGCGTACTCGGTTCGGGTGTTTTTGCACTCGAGCACCACTTTTTCCAAGTAACTAACTACTCGGACGAAAAGATTCGGGGGGCGCTGGGTGGCGCGGGGGCGGCGTGGTGGAACAGGGGGGAGCTCTCCCCCCCCCCCACTCCCCTCTGCAACCCCCCGCTCACCCCCGGCGCCCCCCGAATCTTTTCGTCCGAGTAGTCAGTTACTCGGAAAAAGCGGTGCTCGAGTGCAAAAAACACCCGAACCGAGTACGCTCGCCCATCTCTAGCCAGGTCCTTTATGTCACGTGTCTAAGTACTGAGTTTGCGTATTTGTTGCCCCACCTGAGAAGAAATATTCTCCGTCTGTGGAACAAGTGCCCTTAAAGGGGTTCATGTATTTTAGAAGTTGAAATAAAGAATTGGTTTTACCTATGGTCTATCTTGTGAAGGGCTTATACTGGGGCCAGACCATTGTCTGCTAGCTGCATGATGGGGAAGGTGGCCTGGGCCCACATACAATGATGCGCATAAATTGGGTTTCTCAATAGTTTTGTCCAGAATAGCGTAACTAAAGGCTCAGGGGCCTGGGTGCAAAAGTTTCGCTGGGCGCCCTCCCCTGCCATCTGTACCCATACCCAGAGGCGTAACTTGACGATTTGAGAGCCCCAATGCAAAATCTGTAACAGGGCCGCCCAACTATAATGCTTTATTCATACTACTAGGCTCCCTATATGGAAAAGATGGGCCCCCTAAGGGTCCTGGGCCCGGGTGCAACCGCATCCCCTGCATCCCCTATAGTTACGCCCCTGCTTACATAGAAGAATACTGAGCTTTCTTTATCATGAAACAACATTTTACAAAATTGATTTCTTTTCAGAACTTGGAGAACTATGAACTTTTCTGAAGTGACTATAGCAGCTCTTCCAAACACTACTGTGAATTTAGGGCTTGTTCACATGAGCGACAGGGGATTCCGATCCCTGTTTAATTCAGGGAGCAGGAAAAACGAACCCCGTGGCTGAACGGCTCTGTTTTATGATGGAACCGAAAAGTGCTAAACAGCCCACCATTGACAACAGTGGGGGTCCGTTCGATTTCCGTCCAGCAGTCCGTCATTTTGCCGGAATTTACATGATAGACATCAGCAACAGAGATTCGGAACTGAATCTCCAACACTGATGTGAACGAACCTATTTGAGTTTTGGACACTTTGTCAGATGACACGTTAGGAAAGAATGCAGACACTGGCTGCACAGCAGGAAAGACAGAGGTGTAAAGCAGCCCTCAGAAGGACATTAACATGCGGTAGGGCCCAGAAGTATTTGGACAGCGGCCCACGTTTCATTATTTCGCCTCTGCAGATCTCCACAATAGATTTGATACGCAGGAATCAATAGGTGATTAAATTGGAGACTTTCGCTTTAAATCAAGGGGTTTAACAAAAATATTGCATTAGTCATTTAGGAATTACAGTCTTTTTTACATAGTTCCTCCACTGTCAATGTCTCAAAAGTAATTGGACAATTGACTGGTCAGCAGTTTCATGGTCCGGGGCGGCCAGTAACCTCATTAGTTTCTGAGAGATCAAGATAACAAGCCTGGAGTTCATTCCTAATGCTGAGTTTGCATTTGGTAACTGCACATCCCACTACCTTTTGGATGGTCAGAGGGGCAATTATGGTTAATTTTTAGGCAGATCCCATTTTCTACCCATAGCTATGCACTTGAACGCTTTTAAAGGGGTTTACCAGAATTCTGAGTTATCCCCTATCCATAGAATAGAGGATAGCTTGCTGATCAGTGGGGATCTTACTGATGAGACCCCTGCCGATCTGGAGAATGGGAGTCCCATGTCCCGTTCTCTTGTCACTCCGAGGGTCGCTTTTTCCCCCACAGGGATGTCAAAATGAATGGAGCACTGCCCAAGCATGTGTGGTCAGCACTGCATTCATTCTAAGTGGGTTGCTATCCTGTGGATAGGGGATAACTTGAAATTCTGGTACAACTTTACAAAGATCATTTAAGGACTAATATGTAAAGTTTATAAATGCAAAACTAATTTCCAGGTCAAAAATAGATACATTTAAAAGGGTTTTCCAGCTGTAAACTATTAATTGCCCATCCTCAGAATAAGTAATCAGTAGTAGATTGGCAGATTGTTGCTCAGGCCCCCTGCTGATCAGTTGCTTGCCAAGCCAGTTTGCCTGTACACTCAGCTGTTTTTTGCAGGAAGAAGACAGCTCTGTTCTCCCTGCAGTGGTCAACCTTTGTATTGCAGGCAAAGATCACGTTCATTTAGGTGGAAATGTGGCTGCAATATCAAGCCTGGCCACTACAATAAGAATGGAGTTACATTGTTCCTGCAGAATTCAGTTCAGTACATAAGTACATAAGTGCACCTACCTGGCAAACAGCTGATCTGCAGGGGTCCTGAGCAACAAAGCCCCACAAATCTACTATTTATGACTAGTCCCAAGGATAGGCCATCAATAGTTTGCAACCAGACAACCTGTAAGGACCGGCAGTTCGCGGGTCCCTCGTGCCCTCACCGTCGGTCCTGTCACACGGGGTGCTGCTGTGCGGCGCAGGGGATCCCCGGTCCTCGTCACCTCCCCTGGCCGCAGAGCTCCCCCTCGCCGCCAGGTTGCTAGGAACGCAGTGGGTGTTTCCCCATGTCGCGTCCTCGGTATCATGGCAACCAGGCATGTGTCTCCTTCCCTGCCTCCTGCAGGGCTGGGGGCGGGTTCCCCAGTGCTGCTGGGTGCACTCAGCGGCTGTCAGACTCCCTGACCCAATCAGCTGCTGGGGTGGGAGCTCTGAGGGCATTTAACCCTGCTTCTGTCTGCAGACCAGTGCCAGTGTTAGTTTGGTCTTCCTGCTACACCCGCGTACTTCATGTTTTGACTCCTGACTGACTCCCTGCTTTTGAACCTGACGTTGCCTTTGCCTGACCCTCTTGTACCGCGTACCCTCTCGTTGCCGACCTGGATAGTCTGACTCTCCTTGCTGTTGTTTGTTCCAGTGTCTGTCTGTTTGTAGTCCCAGTGTTCCCCTTCCTTAGTGAGTGTAGGGACCGTCGCCCAGTTGTCGCCCTAGGGCTTAGCCCAGGGGGGGCAAGTAGGTAGGGACAGGGGTTGCGGGTATGTTCAGGGACCTCCTGACACAACTCCTTTAAAGGCCAAAGAGGAACAGAGGGACTTTAGTCAAAAATAAAGACTGTCCAGAGGGACACTTGGGAGGCATGGGTAGCTGTTCATGGGAAGTCTCAATAAGTGGTCCAAAGAGTTGTCATGGAAAGTATTTTTGCTGATTCCACATATGAAGTCCAAAAATATGCAATTTTTTCACAAATTACAACTGTTTGATTAGAGGTTATAACTAGAGATGAGCGAGCACGCTCGGACCAGTAAGCAGTTATGCGAGAAGAGCAATCCTCGCTCGAGTAACTGCTTTATCCGAGCGTGCTCGCTCATCTCTAGTTATAAAGTCAAATATCAGGGATAATAGGAAGTTCTGCAGAAGCGATAACAAGTAATATATTTGTTTCAAGCAAAAAACGAGTCCATCGTCTAACCAAGGGAAGAATAGTTGTGCAAATGTTAATTGCTAGGGAGACATTTTTCCTTTTTGGATGTTTTGGAGTAGTTATATCCAGGATTGTCACAATGTAAACATCAGCAGTAGTCGGCCATCATGTTTGTGTTCCATCTGCCTTGATATCTAGGTTTTTTAGTGAAAGCGTTCTCCTTGTTCCTCACTCATAGATCCAAGGTTTGAGGGGAAGTAGTTCAGGTGGGTATGAAGGAAATGCAGTTTGACACTCATCTTTGCTCTCATTCTTTAAGGCCTCTTTCACTTGGGCTACAAAACGCATGTATGTGAAGCCAATGGCTTCTAATGGGTTCTTTCACATGAGTGATGTTTTGTAGCCTGAAAGAACCCATTGGAGACCAGGAGCTTCACATACATACATGTAAAAAAGGCCTAAAAGCAATCAACAAATTTTGAACTTTACGGTTATAATTTTCGGCCCTAAAGTTGCCAGAAATTCTGTAACCACATTAGAAAAACAGACCTTTTCCATGGTTTTCATGGTATTTAGGAATTCTCTGTCTTTGATTAGTAGCCTTATTTGCGGGCCATCAAATATGCCAGCTTTTACCTTCTCAGAGCTGGGAATTTGGTACAGATGTACTTGAAGAACTCACCATCTCGATCCAAAGCCCTAACGAACTGTTTCATAGGTCCTAATTTTATATGCAGTGGGGAAGCAACACTTTGAGGATGAACAAGTGGTTCAGTCTTGATATTCTTCTCACCAATCATACAATTCCCTCTAGCTGGCCATTCTGTCCATGTATAATGTTCAGCCTTTGCTTGGCTATCCCAAAGGCACAAGAAGCAAGGACATTTTGTGTATCCACTTTGCTGTCCTAGAAGAATCAGTATAACTTTCAGGTCACCACATAAAATCCAGCAATGATCACATTTGATTTTTTGGCGAATGGTTCTCATGAATTCATAAGTTTCTCTCCTATTGCTCACCTAGTGAGCAATAGGAATGGAAGCTAATATATTGCCATTGTGAAGCAACACACACTTTCGACTTCTCTTTGAACTGTCAATAAAAAGCCTCCATTCTGCAGGTAGATAACGATCACATCCCATTGACTCAATAAGTCCTTTGATGTCAATGCAGTCTACAAGCTCCTCGTCCATATGGAAATATTTCAGAAGATCTTTCTCTCTGTTACGATACATAAATATAATTTGTACTCTCGTGAATATTAAGGATTTAACAGTACGCACGTTTCAGGTGGAAGTCATGCGATTCGTTTGGGCTTCCCCTCTGGGTGTGTGGTATGTCTGTCCAGGGGTCCAGTTTATAGTTTCTGTTTTTTGCCTGAGTTCCCGTTAACCTGTACATAACAGAGTCTGTTTCAGTTCCGAGTTCCTGAGTTCCGGTGGGAGGTACGTGTAGCGTTGGTTTGGCTCCCCTGTGTGTGGGTTGTGCCTTAGTTCTGTTCCCTCTCCTTATCTGTCATTCATGTTCGCTGTGTGTTCTGTGATGTGTGTGTGTGCTGGTGTGCGCTTCTATGCAGTGCTAGGCCCGTATGGATAAGTCCTCTATGCCTTTTGTCTGTTTTCCACCCTGTCATCTGTCTGTGAACAATGAGTTGTTCTTTGATCTGTACTGACGTCTAGCCTCCTGGTGGTAGTCGCAGTCTCGTTGTTCTGTGGTCTGTTAGTTCCATTCTGTAGTCTGTCAATTCTGGCATCTAGTCTTTGATACTATTCGCAGACCTGTTCTTATGTCCTTTAAGGGGGAGGTACTGTTAGAGAATTCTGCTGGGATCTGTTCTACAGGGTTTCCATGCAGCTCAGCTCCACAGGTGGTGGTTGATATATGCTGGCTGGGTGTGGATTTCTCCAGCCAGCCAATCCCCCAGGTCTGCTGCTCATATATACTAACTCCTCTGCTGTGGCTGCTGGTCAGTCCTATTTGTTCGGTATGCTCAGTGTGAACAGTGTTATGTTCCTGTGTGTCTGTGTAGCTTTCAGTATGTTCAATGTGAACAGTGTCATGTTCCTGCATGTCAGTGCATGTGGCCGGACATGTGGTGTGAGTGGGCATGTTCAGTATGTTCAGTGTGAATACTGTCAAGTTCCTGTGTGTCTGTGCATATGGCCAGACATGAGGTGTGAGCGGGTATGTTCAGTGTGTGCTTTGATTTGATCCTGCGTGTCTGTGCAGTTTGCCTTTTGTGTAGTGTGAACTGTGTCCTGTGGTGGATCTTTCATTATCTAGAATGCAGGCAGATCTCTAGGTTCCAGTCAGGACAGTTGTCCTGAGGTAGTTGTCTCATTGGAGTAGGAACCCGGAGACAACGAAGACCTGTGAAGTGGGCTTGCGGGCTTAAGTATCTTGGCCAAATTATGAACGAATACCTTGTACATACAATAGTTATCCCATCTGGTTAGGTATGCAGGTGAATATTTTGTGCACTTGGCAGTCTTTGGTTTATGCGTGTCCACAAGTATGAAGTCCGTTTCTCTGTCCTGCAGTTATGTCTGAGTTCACCTGAGTTTGCCTGTCGGTGAGTATTAAAGTCTGTCTGTGAAGTTTGTTTCACTATTTCCAAAATTTGTCGGTGAGTGTAAAGTCTTTTTTTCATTGTCCATATTCTAACTGAGTTCCTGAGTTAGGCAATGCCGTTTGAGTTCTGTCTGAATTCCTAAGTTTGGTCATTTCGAAGACGTAACAATTGTGTCCTGTTCTGGGCACCCTAATTTAAAAAAGATATTGACAAACTGGAGCAAGTTCAGAGAAGAGTTACCAAGATGCTGAACAGTCTGCAAATCATGTCCTATGAGGAACGGTTAAAGGATCTGGGAATGTTTAGCTTGCAAAAAAGAAGGCTGAGAGGAGACTTAATAGCTGCCTACAAATATCTGAAGGGCTGTCACAGTGCAGAGGGATCAGCCCTATTCTCATCTGCACAAGGAAAGACTAGAAGCAATGGGATGAAACTGAAAGGGAGGAGACACAAATTTGGTATTAGACAGTGAGGGGGATCAATGAGTGGAACAGGTTGCCACGGGAGGTGGTGAGTTCTCCTTCAATGGAAGTGTTCAAACAAAGGCTGGACAGACATCTGTCTGGGATGATTTAGTGATCCTGCACTGAGCAGGGGGTTGGACCCGATGACCCTGGAGGACCCTTCCGACTCTATCAGTCTATGGTTCACACTAAAGCTGTTTGATAAAATATGAAGGATAAGCTTTTAATTACAGATCTAAATCCGAGCTTCTAAACATGCGTCTAAGGGCTCCTGCCCACTTGCGTTTTTGTAACGCAAATGTCAATCTTGCGATGCGTTTTTAACATTAGAAAGTCCCATTGAAATCCGTGTTAAAAAAATGCATTTATATCGCAGCGTTAAAGAAACAGTTTCTCCTATTGATACAGTGCTGTGTATACAGAGGAAGCCGTGAATCACTGTGGGTGGCCACATGAGAGCCCACATCCCCCCCAGGGATTCATGCCAACTCTACTTCTTAGTATTTCCTTTTAAAAAAGACATAAACCGAATAAATGCTGAAGCAACACATGAACTGCGGTATACAGAGTGTAGTCAAAAAGACCGATCCAGCGCTATATCTCAATACTAGCGCTCTATACCGTGCTACACAATGGCATGGTGCACGGGCCTCTGGGGCACCGGAAGATGGTTTTGCATTTTGTGTTGACTAAAACCCAATTGAACAGTGGAAGAGTAACATGTCAGAGGCAGAAATATGCTTTCCGCGTCTCTCTAATTCCCGTGGGACCGCTGCCACGACTGAAGTAAGGAAAGCCTACTCAAAATGGCCTCCTTCTGCTACGATGCATGCATGTAGCCATTTGACAGCGCAGTCAAGGGCTGATGCTATCATTTTGAGTCTGTTAGTGAACGGCGAAGTACCAGTTCAGTGCAGATGCAATCAGAAGATCAGCGTGAATATGTGGGTTGAAACTTGGCACAATCTTCTCTTTGGACCTGTGTTTATTCCAGGGATTATAAGCACGGATCATTATGAACACCTAATCTCCTGCAGACGATGGTGGATGACTTCCTGGATGATTTGCCCCTATGGTAGCAGAAGGAGGCCACTTTGAGTATGCTTTCCCTACTCCAGTCATAGCAGTGGTCCCATAGAACTTACGGAGGGGCAGAAATCAAATTTTATCCTCACATGCTCCTCTTTATTCTCTCTTCCTCTCACAGGGACCACAACACCAAATTGAAATCCATGTTCTGGGGCCACCATGAGCCTGTGCGCCATACCATCATGATGAAGGTTGCAGAGATTGTATCACCAGCCAGTGATAAGCAGACTTCTCTATAATTTCTCTAAAATTTCATTCAACTATTTGGGCTTGGAGAATAAAGTTTCGCCTTGTGGAGATTGCCAAATTGTAATAGAGAGTCTTATGTAGGACATGCAATGCTCCCTGGGAAAAAGAATATGTGAATAAGGGATGGAAAAGTACCTCCACAGTGCCACCTATTGATAGGTGATCTTTCAACAGATTTTGCAAGATAACTAAGGAATTGGATATAAGCCAAGCCAGAGTCCTCTCCAGAAATAAAGACACCCATTTGCAGACAGGCTGTTTCGGAGTGTTTGCCTCTCATCAGTGCAGAGTAGACTATTGGTTGGCTGTGTGAGGGGTCTTTGACATGAGTCTGGGGGGAATAAAGTTTCTGCTTGCGGAGAGTGCCATGTTGGTGTAAGGAGTCGTACATAGGCCATACAATGTTCCCTGGGTGCTGTGGAGATACTTTTCCATCCCCTATTTGCATACTTTTTTCCCAGGGAGCATTGCTTGGCCTGAGACTCCTTACTCCAACTTAGCGCTCTCCACAAGGAAAACAGCCTTCTGCAGATGGGTATCGTTTCGTACTGGAAGAGACCCTAGTTTGGCTTCTAGCCACAGCCAACTAGTTAACTATTTCCCTGGTGTGTGGAATGGAAATCAAAACCTCTGGATCGTTACACAGTGAGGATCTTGGTGAATGCATATTGGGTAATCGAGGATCTTCAAAAATATATTCATATCTGCTAATAGTAAGTGTTTTACATGACTGGGGAGAAGTATCCTGAATGGTTGTTCGACCATTGACCTGTGATCACATCCAGTGGTCATGTCACAGGGGAATTTGGGGGATGTGGTTTTCCAGGCATTATTAGTCACTATGAACTGTATCCATAAAATATATATGCAGTAGAAAGGGTTGAATAACCACAAGCAGGATTCTTCATCTGTTTTGGAAAAAAGGCATTTACAAGATGGATTGCATACCAGGTTAGTAAGGCATCACATGAGCTCATGTGTTTCAGAGTCTGCATGGGCAGATTACTTCCCCACTGGTCTTTGTCATTCTTATCAAGGCTATTCCTGAAGTTTCTTACAAAATTCTCTAAGGGCCCTTTTACAGGGCCCGATAAATCATTCAAATTCCCCCATCCAGTGCAAATCTGAGTGACTGTCGTTTAGTCTAAAGGAATGCACAGAATGAACGACAAACGATAATGCATTCACTTCTTGTTCGTCGTTCCGTTTCTCCGCCTCCATTCCCTCAGCGATGATCTTTCTTGTATAAAAGCACAGGAGCAATCATTGCTGGGATGACCTGTTGGGTATCTGTGCAGCATCCAAGGATCGGGCACACAGCCGAGGAGACAGCGGGGTAGAGCTGGGCCTTGTCACAGGGCTCTACCATCTCCTCCTCTGAGGGTAGCACGGGACCCGTCCAAGTTACTACTGGGCGAACTTTCACGGGGGAGACCCAGTATATAGTTTACCTTAAATAGTCCTCTCACTCGTGACGTCACCCTTCCTCCGCGGTGAATCTGGATGATGAAATAAGTGACCTACACACAGAGAAACTTTGAAAGAGCAAAATCGGGAGTAGTCGGCAGTGCTCCTTTACTTGAATAATAACTGTACAGTCCAACAGTGGTACAAACTCACGCCAGTAGAAAAATGGTGCAAAACACAAAGTGGTGCAACAGGGAGGAAATCACAGGGCATCAGAAGAATCCACAGTCCGTGTTATCTGTGGGGTTCTGTAACCCTTTTAAGTCCCATACAGATAAAAATAATTGTCAGTAAATGGCAATAACAATTCTATTAAACCATTAATTGGTTACAATTCCGTGCCAGTCAGTATGGGCCTTGGATTTTATTGGGCCCACGAGAGAAAATGATTAGGAGGAACATCCCTCCATCCACCCAGAACATGCCTGTCAGGCAGATAGATGTGGATCCGCCATGCTACAAAAGCAGAGTCCACTATACAGAGCCGAGGTCAGGGCGCACGGAAGTCAGAATAGTCAATAAACAGGTAAGGGTCAAAACCAGGAACACACAACATACAGGGGCGTTGTCACAATAGCTGCATGAGACCAATTGTTCAGGCATCCTCCATAGGAGGGTGGATGCCTAATGTAGCAGGTAAAGGCTGGTCATAGGTGAAGTCCAAGGTAAAAAAAAGGCTAGGTGTTCATTGACCAAGATGCCAAGATGTAGCTGAGCCAGAGAACAGAACAGCTGTTCAATGCGATGGCTGTGATTGGTTCATCGAGCGCTGCAGTGATTAGCTGAGCCACAACGCTTGACAACCAATCAGAACCAGCACTTCCCGGAGGCGGGATTTATGAACCCCCTCACCAGGAAGCACTGGCTGAAAACTACAGACAAATGTGATGGAGCTTCGGGACAAGAAGCACGGCGGAGCGGGCAGCACCTGTTAGGTGATGTATTGTTTTTTTGGTTTTTTTTTT